>NC_068981.1:27334871-27344185 GCF_001194135.2 Octopus bimaculoides
AAGTTAGCTTTGACTCTAGTGCTGTTTATTATTCCCTTATACATTAAACTATTCCAAAAAAAAAAAAATAGTAACGTAAAAAAATCAATAAATTTAGCCCGAACATTTTCTTTACAGAGCGTATTAAACTTGAAGAAACTATTGAAAGTTTACTTCGATTCAATGATCTTATTAGCATATGTTAACTGAATTCAGCACAATTCCTACAGCGATTTTGGTATTTTCAGATAGCATATTTTGTAACCACATGCGTAGGGTTATTGAAAGAAATATATTTCATATATTTATGAATCTCCTTTTAAATCAAGTGAATAATATGTTGATTTGTTTTTCGAAAGTGTCTTTTAAGTGTATATATGAATTCATATTTTTTTATATTGTTCCATCCTACATGAGCATGTATGAAACGCTTATTCTAAAGCAGATATCGAATGTCTCATTTTTTAATTAAATATACAATGTATCACGGTACTTTTCGAAAGAGCAATATAATTTCGCTCGTATGTTTGCTCTTAAATTCCCAAATTCTGATTCCATTCTATACAGAAATATATCATTTATTTTTTGTCGTTTAAGTTTAATGTCTGAAAATGTCTAAAAGATTGCGGCCATGTTGGGGTACCAACTTGAAGAATTTTTAGTCTTATGAATCGATCTCAATGCATATCTTTTCAGATCGATATTTATCAAATACACGAGAGAATAGACTAAACAGAACAGGGGAAACACGTGGGATGGATAGTAGCTGAAGAGATCACTGGTGTGCAACGAAAAATTTCCAGACTATGGGTATAAAATAAGAACAGTAATAAACAAGGGAATGCATGTGTTTATTTAGCAAGAAAAAAGTGACCACCCTGAAATATAGCAATATCTATTTTAGCGTACGATTTCAGATCAGGAATATTGTAAAAGAAATACATAACCGTATATACAACGTGTGTGTGTGTGTATGTATTCACACACGTCGAGTTTCTTTCAGTTTCTGTCTATCAAAGGCTCGAGGTTAGAGAAACACTTCCTCAAGGTGCCACGCAGTGGGACTGAACCCAGAACGATGTAGTTGAGAAGCAGACTTCCTACCACGCACGATAAATTATTGCTCGTTTAGACGCCACGTCGTATTGATAAATGGTAGTTATATCTGTCAGTCAGAGTGTATTATCCTATTAATGTCTTATAAACAAAGGCGACTGGAATTGTATTTTTAGAAACTGTTTATAAATTTTTAAAACGAGTGCGTCATTTTGTCAGCCACTCCTAGATTTCACTGTCAACCAATATCAAGATAGACATACTGACGTGAGATGTACACATGATGACTTAAATTCTGAAGAGTACCAGCGTCATTCTGTGGACATTTAACTCTCATTGACTTGTCAAGGTCTACTGTGTCACAAAGCTCTGAAAAAAATTCAGACTAGCTGAGACTGGCAAATTCAACCGCTGAACTGCACTGTTTGATCTGATTAAAGATCACACTGCGTAAGAGGATGATATATCTGGAGAAGGAGATCTGTCACGCGCGTGCCTATGTGTCCGTGCGCGAGCATGTCCAGTGATATGCTTACGATAGGATGACCAAATAAGCTAATTCTCTCAAGAAAGCAAGATACCTTTAAAATATGGCGTTGCTTACTGTGAACGGAATAGCTTTTTTGTCAGAAAATGTTCGTTAATCATCTTAGTATTTTCTTGATTTGCGGGTATGTGGATACTTGTTTTTTTTATTTCTTTTTTCTCTCTCCATGTTAGTCTTATTAGGATACTATAATCAAAAATAGTGGAGGCACAATGGCCCAGTGGCTAGGGTAGCGGACTAGCGGTCATAGGATCACAGTTTCGATTCCCAGACCGGGCGTTGTGAGTGTTTATTGAGGCTCCAGTAGTGGATGGTGGCGAACCCTGCTGTGCTCTTCTACCAAAACTTTCTCTCACTCTTACTTCCTGTTTCTGTTGTGCCTGTAATTCAAAGGGTCAGCCTTGTCACACTGTGTCACGCTGAATATCTCCGAGAACTACGTTAGAGGTACACGTGTCTGTGGAGTGCTTAGCCACTTGCACGTTAATTTCACGAGCGGGCTGTTCCGTTAATCGGATCAACTGTAACCTTCGACGTCGTAAGCGACGTAGTGCCAACAATCAAAGATAATCCAGCATAAGGATTTTCAGACAGAGATTACCTCAGACAGTTTTTTTTTTACCGTACCTCCTCTTTTAACAGGCCATGGTGTATGTAATATGAGGAATATTTGGCATTTACTGCTAGCAAGTTAAATTTCCACATATACGTTCTGCGTTTGTTTGCTGTCTACTGTGTTTACTGACTTGAAACTACATCGACAGTTTTCTATCGTCTTTTCCGATTACACTATTTATCACCACAACTTGACATTAATGTTGATGGTAACGATTATTAGGAAATGAAGTGGATGATGACGTCATCATCAACATCATCAGTATTATTATGTTGTTGATGGCGTAGACAAAGATGATGCTGTTGATACAATAATGTGGAGCTGATAATGATGATGATGATGATGATGTCGAAGACGATAACGATGGCGATGACGACGGAATTACTGATTTTTACTGGAAGCGAGAGGGTTAAATCGTTAAAGTGTCTGAAAGAATACCTTTTGGTATTTTCCCCCGCTCATTGAGTTCTAAATTTAAACCCTGCCACGATCAATTTTACGTTAAATCCCTACAGAGTTGTTTATACAAATTAAGAGTCAAGTACTTGGTTGTTTGTATCGACTAAGTCTCCCCCACCCTTGTGCCTCAAATGGAAACAAATGTTTTTAGTCCGTGAATTGGCAAAATTTGTCAAAATGCCTTTGGGTGCATATTTTTACGTCCTTGTTCCAAATCTGATCGGGATAAACATTTCCCTTAATCCTCCTGGATATAATAAAGTACAAATCAACACACTGGGAACGATATAATCAGCTCACGCAAAAATATTGCTCATATCGGAACTAAGTTCGAAACTGTTGTTGTTGTTGTTGTTGTTGTTGTTGTCGTCATCGTGGTTGTTGAGCAATATGCTTAGCGGCATTTTGTCCGTCTTTAATATCTAAGCTCATATTCAACCGTCGATTTTACCTTTCATTCTATCGGAGTCGAGAAAAATAAGTACCAATTGTGTGCTGGGATCGATGGAAACGACTTCCCCCACTTCTCGTAATTGCTAGCATTGTCCCAAAATTTGAAAGCATGATTATTGTTATTATTGCGTGAGAGCGCAATATATACCATCAATATGACACTGGGGTACAAACTTACGAAGCCCAATATGCTCATCATGACTACCCGCCTGGTAAGGGTACACCAGGCACATGCATCACAGTTACGTGTGTGTGGCATGGTGATCTCAAATCAAGAAAAACAGCACATGACCTTGCACGTGGCTTCCAGTAGCCCATCTCGCTCAAAAGGTCCCAGAATAAGGTTTGTTTAAGAATGATGAACAAATCACCTATGTTTCTAAAGAGGAATTATATAAATAAAGAATTTCTCTCAGCACATGTCTATGATGTTCTACTACTACTCCTATTCGTGATCAGTGATGCACATATACTAAGCCACTAAGGGTCATCTCCAATGTTATCATTATTGTTGAGTGAGAGAGTAGCGCATGCTATGAAAATGACCCTAGGGTAAAATATACAAAGCCCATTATACCTATCATGACTACCTCTCTGATAAGAGTACACCAGGCATATGCATCACAACCACATGTGCGCAACATGGTGATCTCATATCAAGATAAACAGCGCATGACATCGCAGGTGGGGCCCAGTTAGAATTTTCTTCAGGTTGAGTAGACCATCCCGCTCAAAAGGTCTCTGAATAAGGTTTGTTTAAGGATGTTGAGCAAAACATACATATTTCCAAAGGTAAATTATTCAAACCCCAAAGAATTCCTCTCAACATATGCTTATGATGCTCCCCCACTACTTCTGCTCATGATCAGAGATGCACATATCGTCAGCCACCAAGGGACATGCTCAACTGGTTAAGGTCAAACAACTGACAAGCAAATCTGTAGTATTAAGCAGAATATTTGCTATAGCCCGTCTTTTATACCAAGACAAAACAATGTACATGGAAACACTTCCAATCAATTAAGATCAGAAGCCATGAGAGCCACTGCCTGATACTGCATCTGGGCATTTCACCACTGCCTGGTACTGCATCCGGGTATTAGCCACTACCTGGTACTGCATCCGGGTATTGGCCATTGCCTGGTACTGCATCCGGGCATTTAATCATCATCATCATTATTATTATTATTATTATTATTATTATTATTATTATTATTATTATTATTATTATTATTATTGATGTTGTTGTTGTTATTATTATTATCATTATTTTTATCGTTGTTGTTGCTGTTGCTGTTTTTATTATTATAAATCTCTTGCATTCATATTTAGCAGCGTAAAACAATAGAATTGTATCACTAGTCTTCATAGCAGCAAGCCTTCTCAAATCTTAAGAATCTATTTTAGTATTTTCACAGAATGCAGGATGGCACTTTTCTCCGGATCAACAATGCGAGTCGCATTTCCAATACCTTTTAATCTTTTAGATAGCATTATGGCTGTTGTGCCTGCTAATCCTCAATTTTCATTATGTCTTTGGTATCAGCTCTTTTGTCATGGGGAATTTGCAAAGTCTTGCATTGTTTTGCTCTCTGCAATCATATCTGGTCTTTTTGCTTCAATTGCATGGTCACTCTTTATGAGTAAATCCCACAAATCCCTATCACAGCCTCTGGTTCGCCTTCATACCACATTCCTATTATTTCAAAGCGACACACTCGGCCAACCTCATTGTGCACTCTTTTACCAACTGTATCATAGCAGCGCATACATTCTTATTTGTACTTGCTTACTGCATTCGCTAAAGATATAACCGATACTTTCACGGCCTTTCCAGTGGGTTCTACATTTGCTCTCCGATTGAATTTTGTCGAATTTTGCCTTTTATCAGATTCTTCATAAGGGCTTGTTCCTGAGCAGCTACAATTATTTTTTCAACCGCTCGTTTCAGGTTGCTGTCTGTCAGTGAAAACCATCGTACTTTCAGAATCTTCGTTTTGTTGCATGAATTGGCTATGTAACTTCCATTTCTTTGCATTTGCTTACACTGTTGTTATTCTGTCTGTTCTTGAATTTTACTGCTTTAGTAAATTTCTGGGTATATCTACCTGCTGATAGTAACCATTCTTCATTCCTCACAACATAAATTTTTAACCCCAATATCACAGTATTAACAGTGTCTTATGTGTTTAGTAATTCTCTGTCGCAGCCCTGTATTAACCTGCAAATAGCTATGCGAAATCATTACACAAACACATGAATGAATACGTCACATACAATTTGTACAGACGCACATGTGCACTGACATATTCACACAGATATATTTATTTAGAGTCCTCTCTCTCTCTCTATCTCTCTCTCTCTCACACACACACACACACAAAATGAAAATTTAGTAGCTTAGAACAATAGAAAGAGATGGAGATAATGTGCAGAAAAAAGAGAAAGAAAGAAAATAAGCGGACTGTAACAACAACAAGGACGGGAAGTAAGAAGAAATAAGTAGGAGCAAAAATAAAAAGACAATGTAATACAATAAATTCAGAAAGACTGGCGAGGAGAAAAAGAAAGAGAAGAAAGCATCGTGCAATTTAGTGACTTCTGTCGACAGCTCTGAAAGAATGGCTTTACTATTCTGGATATAAACTTCAAATTGTAGGAGATCTGAAGAATATTTCAGCCGTATGTCTAATACATTGAGCGGATTACATTTCGCTGAGGGGGAAACTGGTCGCAGATATAAGAGTTATAAAGCGTGAGCGGTTGCTACTAGCTAACGCTCGGCACGAATGCAAGTAATCCATCAACCTCTACAATGGCTGTTTTCCTTGCGAATATATGAGACTTTTCCTTGTTTCAAACCTTTCTCTGTCTTTATTTTCTTCGTTTTCGAAGATCTGTTTTCTGTTCTGTATACTTACTTCGCCTTCGTTCGACTGTCGTTCTGTCTGTCAGTCTCTTGGTTTGTCTGTCGATCTGTCGGTCTGTTGGTTTGTCTGTCGGTCTATTGGTTTGTCTGTCGATCTGCCCGGTCTTGTGTGTATGCTTCTCTACTTGCCTAACCACTAGTCTGATACCAAGATCGAATTGTGTTAGCGTGATGGAAGCTTTTCACACCTGTTTATTTGGCGCTGATGCATTCGTATATCGAATCTACGTCAATATACATGTTTATACACACACACATCAGTTTATATGTACATATATCAATGCATACGTTCTCTCCACATATACATATACATAGATATATACATAAATACATACATAAACGAACGCACACAAACGCACACACATATGTGTATGCATATATACACATATATACCTCTGTGAATGCATGCGCACGCGCATGAAGTGTCAGTTACTTCCTTAGGAAGATATAGAACACCAGTGACAGACTGTCCAGCGACATGGCGATATCAGATTGACTCGTGAATCAAGCTGTAGGTTGGTTGGCCACACGTCACAAGCACGCAACCCCTTCTTCCTCAGCCCAACAGTCATGCATTGAAAGGAAAAACACATACACACGCACACATTCAGACACATAGTCACTGATATGCAGACACACACACACGCACGTATATGCAAGCAAACAACGCTACACACTTTTCTGATAAGCTTCGTCTCACAATCTCAATTTTATGACACCAATGATATTTTACATTGCGTTTCACATGATACCTACATGTAATTAGAAGGTTCCGTGCTCCTCAGTGTGTTATTTATGATGTGCAGACAACACAAGTATATTCCTATCTAGAAACACAGAGGCACACATGTATATGTACATACATACGCACAAACACGCACGACAGTACGCACACACACACACGCATACGTAAACACACACACAAATATAAATAGATATTGGCGCATATATGTACACATGCGTATGTATGTATATGTACATATGCATTGGTACGCAAACATACACACGAATACATACATATATATATATATATAAATATATATAGAGATAGATAGATAGATAGATAGATAGATAGATAGATATATAGATAGATAGATAGATAGATAGATAGATAGATAGATAGATAGATAGATAGATAGATAGATAGAATGTAAGCAAGAGAGAGGAAGAAAGATAGGATTTGATACACAAACGGAGAGATAGACAGACAAATAGACAGATTGGCAGAATGAAAAAAAGGTAGATAGTTATAAGCGTTCATGCATATGAACATAATTATATGTCTATGTATTTTTCTATGAATGAAAGCATTTGTGTGCGCGCGTGTAAGTGTGTGTTAAAAAGTCATGAAGTGTAGTTGAACGATGAATCTGTGGTTAAGTATACAGTGCGTGTGCGTACTACATTTTATTTGAGCATTTATAGACGTGTTGAGTGACATGATGGGGTGGTAGTCACACTATGCATGTGATTATGCAATGTATATAAGTGTTACCAGGACGAATAGTGCTTTTGAGTAACAGTATATATAATGAGTGAGCGTGCGTTTGTGCGTGCGTGTGCGTGTGTGTTGCTCAAGTGTGTGTGTGCACACATGAGTGCGTATGAGTTTTTAGATTCTCGTAAACATGCTGCATTGTACATGCAGTGGTTTGCCTCTCTAATCTTTGTAATTAAAGGTTCTCTTTTTACTCATTGGTCAATAACGTTCAGTTTTGTTCCAAAGTAAGATAATTATTCCTTGTCCATGGACGTTTCGTGATTCCATCTCCTTAGGTGGCAAGCTGGCAGAATCGTTAGCACGTTAGACAAAAAGCTAAGCGGTATGTCGCCCGTCGCAACGTTCTGAGTTCAAATTTCACCGGAATCGACTTTGCTTTTCGTCCTTTCGGGGTCGTTAAATTAAGTACCAGTGAAACACTGGGGTCGATGCAATCGACTAGACCCTCCCCACAAATTTCAGACCTTGTGCCTATAGTAGAAAAGAGATTCCCTCTCCTTCAAATATTACCCTGCCTTGCAAAAACTGTAAATGATGTTATAAATGATGAAACTGACAAAATAGCCATTGCATGATTCAACATTGTTTAGCGGATAAAATCAACCAAGTCTCGTTGTGAATTTAATTTATGATGTATCTGTGTGCTAATTTTTAGTTTATGTTTTAGTATAAACAAATGTTTTTCTCTAGTTTTCATGTGCTAATTATTGCAAATTACGCTGCAAAGAATCTCTGTAAATGTATGGAGAATTAATGAAAAACCTTCTGAATCTGTGCCCAGGACAACTGGGTCATAAGTATTACAACTTTTTTAATTACATTAAAATGCTAGTATTAAAGTGGTTGTTGGAAGTATGCATACATGCGCATATATAGATACTTTGAAACATACATACAAACATGTGTGTGCGTGTGTGTTTTAGTGGGGGCGTAGAAACACAGCCATTTTTAAGGAACCTTGATTCGATGGTATGCACAGAGTTTCAAATAATATATTAAATAAAATATATGAAAATTAGGAATATGTTACCGTCACCATACTCCTTGCATACACCCCCACCCACAATTAAATGCCTCAATTTTCTATATTGATCATATAATCTCTAACACATATATGCTAAATTGCTTATGGATACCGTAGAAACGTTGTTTAAATCATCTGATGAGTAAAGATAGCAAAAACATTGATATAAGACAATTGGTAGGTAAGTATTCCTCGAACATGATAAAATTACAACTTTTCAATATGTGTCAAATGGAAATCATTTTCAGAAAATGTATACATCTTTTAAATGATTTTCTTTTGTTTTTCAGATTATTTCAGTGTTGAATTGTATTATAATTTTACAAAAATTTAAACTCTAATAATTTAAGTGTATATATAATTATTTCTTTATTGCCCACAAGGGGCTAAACATGGAGGGGACAAACAAGGACAGGGGCAACTAGAAGTAAAAGCTGTAAATCAGGATTTGGATTTCCTGCAGAATTTTCTATATCAATAACCCCATCAAGGGCTGATATATTCCGATATTATTTATACATAAGAAAACATGAAAGACGGTAGTGAAGTGAAAGCACGTTATAAAAATGAAACTACTGAATAATAATAATAATAATAATCCAATATTCTGCTTAATACCACAGATTTGCTTGTCAGTTGTGTGACCTTAACCAGTTGAACATGTCCCTTGCTGGCTGACGATATGTGCGTCTCTGATAACGAGCAGAAGTAGTGGGGGAGCATCATAAGCATATGTTGAGAGGAATTCTT
>NC_068981.1:27344195-27347478 GCF_001194135.2 Octopus bimaculoides
GTGTTGAGAGGAATTCTTTGGGGTTTGAATAATTTACCTTTGGAAACATGCGTGTTTTGCTCAACATCATTAAACAAACCTTATTCAGGGACCTTTTGGGCGAGATAGGCTACTCGACCTGAAGAAAATACTAACTACGCCCCACCTGCGAGGTCATGCTCTGTTTATCTTGATATAAGATCACCATGTTGCGCACATATGATTGTGCTGCATGTGCCTGGTGTACCCTTATCAGACGAGTAGTCATGATGGGTATAATGGGCTTCGGATATTTTACCCCAGTGTCACTTTGATGGCATGCGTTGCTCTCTCACTCAATTCATTCTAAGGTCAAATACCACGGGACTCGTTTTTTTACTTTCATCTCCTTCGGGTTCGATAAAATAAATACCTGTCTAGCAACCTCACCTCACAAAATCTCACACCTGGCCTCTATAATGGAAAGGATTATTAGCCGCCGTAGCAGTAGCAGCAGCAGCAGCAGTAGTAGTAGTAGTAGTAGTTGTAGTAGTAGTAGTAGTAGTAGTAGTAGTAGTAGTAGTAGTAGTAGTAGCACTGGTGGTGGTATTAGTTGTAGTAAGACTATTTCTAGTATCAGTAATGACAAAGCTAGTGATGGTAGTGGTGGTGGTGGTGGTGGTGGTGGTTATAATTGTAGTAGTAATATTAGTAGTAATAATAGCAACAGCAGCAGCAGCAGTGGTAGTGCTATTTGGTTAAACATATTCTAAATGGTTGAAAGACGATAACAAAAAAAAAAGTTGAAAAATCAATATTTGCCAATAACGTCACTTTCTATAAATAAATGATAATGCCACACTGTCAGTATTCTGCTAAGTCTATCAAAGACGAAGATTTCTGCACTGTTAAGTGGAGAACACTACTACTACTACTACTACTACTACTACTACTACTACTACTACTACTACTACTACTACTGCTGCTGCTGCTGCTGCTGCTAAAGCAAACATCGAGAGAGCCAAACAATGGTATGAACACAAGCCAAAGGGAGTAGTGGAAAACGAACATTACAAAATACTCCGGGAAATTTAGGGAGGGGGGAAGTCGATCTCATCGACCCCAGTATTTGACTGGTACTTAATTTATCAACTCCGAAAGGATGAAAGACAGCCGATCTCGCCGCTAAGCATTTCGTCCTTTGTCCGGCGTGCTAACGATTCTGCTAGCTCGCCGCCTTTATGATGATGATGATGATGATGATGATAATAATAACAATAATAATAATAATAATAATAATAATAATAATAATAATAATAATAATAATAATAATAGTGCACCCATCTTGAAATGGACACAAGCGGAGATTGACCAACTCGATCGCACTACCCGAGAATCAATGACAATCCATGGTCCGTCAACCCTAAGGCAAATGTACACAGGCTCTACATGAAGGGAGGTAAAGGTGGACGTGGGCCGATTAGCGTATGGGAGAACATCAACACTGAAAGAAGAAACATGACAGAATATTTGGGGAACAGCAAACAAGAACTGCTACAGTATGCTGCTAGTGCTGAAGGAGTTAACAAAAATGGACTTCAGAGTGCTCATGTATTTCGATCAAAAACAGCCAACGAGAGACAAGAAACCCTACTCCGTATGGAATTACATGGTCAGTTCCACCGTGGAACCAACAAATTAAAAGACCAAAATGCAACATGGAGGTAGCTCAACAAGGGTGACCTAAAAAAGAATACTGAAAGCCTTACTCTATTATCTGCTGATTTTGTATTAGGATAATAGCTGTGGTCAGTCTGCATCTTTGCTGAACCACTGCTGAGTAAGAGGCCTTCCCTTAAAGGTCCAGTTTCATTTTCGCTGTTACAATCAGCACTATTTTTTGAATTTCTGCCATCTTTGGATTTCCTAGTATCTGAGCTAGGAAGCAATCAGCTCCATTTACTATCATTCTTAATGCACCTATGACAGGGATTGTTTTAGTCTTGTGGTTCTACATCTTGCCACTTTCTATTTCAAGATCTTTATACTTGCTCAGTTTTTGGTAGGTCTTGACAGATACATTTATATCGATTGGGACAGTCGTATCGATGATGAGACATGCTTTTTGTCTGAAGCCCTTCGATATAATGTCTGGCCTATTCGCATCTATCTTTCTGTCAGTTTGAACGGTGAAGTTCCGGACGAGTGCGATGTAGTCATTTTCAAGCACTGGAGATGGTTTGAGTTCCCACCAGTTTTTATCATGGGGCAGGTTCAAGTATTAGCATATTACCCAGTGAATATACTGTGCCGTTCTATCAGCCCTGTTGAGATACTCTGTAGACGCAAGAACACTGCAGATAGAGACAACATGATCGATTTGATTATTATTATTATTATTATTATTATTATTATTATTATTATTATTATTATTATTATATGTTTGACTTTTGCTTTGTATTTGTACAAGTTGGTTCCAAGTCTCACCCAGAGACCTCAAGAGACAACAAGTTAGAAGTTCACGTTGGTGTTACGCCGAGGGTGTCATATTTGGTTTTGTACATAATATTGTTCTAGAGAATGCTTAAGAAAACAAGAAAATTATAAGTTTGTTTTAAAATTTGAGATTACGTAGACAGTATTTTACGTAGGATATGGGCAGTTCCCATGAGCACTAGCTTTTGAATTTCTGCCATTTCGGAGTTTCCTGGTATCTGAGCTAGGTAGCAATCAGCCCCTTTTGTTATCAATCAGCCTATTTTGCTGTTATTATTATTATTATTATTATTATTATTATTAGTAGTAGTAGTAGTAGTAGTAGTAGTAGTAGTAGTAGTAGTAGTAGTTGGAGTAGTAGCAGCATTGTGAAGGCGGTGGACCGGCAGAATCGTTAGCACGCCGGACAAAATGCTTAGCGTTATTTCGTCTACCTACACATTCTGGATTCAAATGCCGCTGAGGTCGACCTTGTCATTCATTCTTTCGGGCGTGGGGAGGGTCGATAAATTAAGTACTAGTTGCGTACTTGGGTCGATCTAATCGACCGGCCTCCTGCCCGCAAAATTTCAAGCCTTGTGCCTATAGTAGAATGCATCATTACTATTGTTATTATTATCATTATCATTATTATTATTATTATTATTATTATTATTGGTGAATTATAATTTGTTGTTGATTTAACGTTCCAGTACAATATTGATTCAACGTGTAATGGACGTTGAAATGCCAGCTGACATATGATGCTAAATCAAGCATGTTGATTCACCGTCCCAATTTAACGTCAATATTTATTTTAATAATTAATCATAATCCAATGTTGGTTCAG
>NC_068981.1:27351154-27352361 GCF_001194135.2 Octopus bimaculoides
TATATATGTATGTATGTATGTATGTATGTATGTATGTATGTATTTGTGCGTATATATATTTCGTAAATACAAAACAAAAATTGTGTGTTTTCCGTGCAAAGTTTACCAAAATGCTCAACAGATTTGAAGAGGCTTTATCGAATCATATCGAATCAGAACTACAGCATGATGTAACACAAACGAGGTGAGACACGACAACAAATCAGAGGGGTTATCTACAGCATGTAAATGTGTGTGTGTGTATATATATATATATATATATAGATGAAATTTATAGAAGACGAAGACAGGTATATGAACCACAAGCATGTGTATTAGTTTGACGCTCGGGAAAAATGAAAATGTCTTTTACGTTTCGAGCTTACGCTCTTCAACAGAGAAGTAGAAGAGGAAATTAACAGAGCGAATGAAGAAAAAGGTGTAGCGTTGAGTGGTACAGCATGGCGAGTGATATATATATATATATATATATATATATATAAATCCGTGCATCCACGCAAACATATAGATATACACTCATATATGTATACACACATACGCACACATACATACCTGTGTGTGTGTGTGTGTATGTGGTGCTTATATGAGTGTGTGTAAATCTACATATGTATTTGTTTATCTCTGTATGTATCATTAGGCGCCAATATTTCATTTGGCTCTATGTGTCTATGCGCTACATGTGTTTTCTTGAATTAGGAAATGGTAAATACATGCCTTTCTTCGCATAAAACAATATATTCCTCTAAAGATTGCGTACGTCAGTGCTTATATGTAGACACACACACACACACACACACATGTATTTATGTATGTGTGTGTTTCATAAAGTGAATGTATGCGACAGCGTGTGTGAGTAGGAATCTGCTTCCCTATTCTGCTTAATTCAGCAACAGATAATGGTGACTTTTATAATGCATTTTCCATCTGAGGTTTTCTTATTTTGAAAGTACGGTGTCCATTGTTACCGTAGTTGTGTTGATCTTTCACTTGCTCATGTGTGTACATGTGTGTGTGTATGTGTGTCTATAGGTGCGTGAGTGTGTATTTGTGTGTGCGCCTGGGTTTGTGTGTGCGTGAGTGTGTGTTTATATGTGTGTGCATTTGTGCGTGCATTTGTGCGTGCATGTGTGCGCGTGTGTATGTGTGTGTTGTATGCGTATGTGTGTGTATGTGTGTACTTGTGTGTATGTGTGTGTGGGGGGGGGGG
>NC_068981.1:27352390-27357784 GCF_001194135.2 Octopus bimaculoides
GTGTTGTATGCGTATGTGTGTGTATGTGTGTACTTGTGTGTATGTGTGTGTGGGGGGGGGGGTTATGTGCACTTGTGCGTCCGTACGTGTGCGTGTATGTGTGCGCGCGTGTGTGTGTTGTATGCGTGCGTATGTGTGCGTATGTGTGCGTTTGTGGGTACTTGTGTGTGTGTGTGCGCGTGCGCATGTGTGCTTGCTTGTACGTGCGCCTGCGTGCGCCTGCGTGCGTGTGTGTTGTGTGTGTGTGTGTATGTGCGTGTGTGTGTGAAGACAAGAGCGTGGTTTCGATCCCCACACCACTCGACAGTAAGTACGTAATCCAGCGATGGACTGGCGTCCGGTTCAGTGTGAGTGTTGATCTGTGCGACAAGCCAGCGTGGGGGTGTCATTCAAATGCTACAACAATAATGTCTCGAAATTGCTAGACTATTGTCAAAATCTGAAACAAATATATGAAAGATCGTTATTCGCTGAAACGATGATTCGCTTATTTATTCATAATACATTCCGGCAGATTCATACGCATATATATACCAGTCGCTCTGGTGTCAGCCTCCCTTTTACGACAAAAGTGATTTCATACAACATGAATTGATTGGTGCAAGGGATTCTGGGATGTTTGGTGTCCTTAACTTGAAGTATCCAGTCCTTAGGGTCTAAACAAGCCTTTCGCTTTGTTTATTATTTCAGCGAACGAAGTCGTTTGCTAATCAGTGCTTATTATTTGCCAACCGATAAAAAAATCGCCAGTTGCACTGCGTACAGCTTTTCAACAGATGTGAACGCAAATATGCCAGCTGTTATTATATGCGTTTCTTCTATAAGATGAATTATGTACTATAAGATATTGATCTATCTTTTTAGATATAATTTGTGTTACAAGATATAATTCTTCCATATTATATACAGTGCTGCTATATAATATATAATTATGTACTTTAAAATTGAATTATCTCCTACAAAATATTTTATAATTTTATTTTATCTCCCCTAAATATAAAAATATATCCTCTATTTGTCTCCCCTAATTATAAAATATACTCTCTATGATCTATTACGATCATACCTCAATTCTTGTTCGTTGTATTTTAAATATATTTTCTTAACCTATTTCTAATAATAATTTCAATTCTATTTTATCTCTATTGTAACGCGGTATACTTATGCCTTTTTCCATCTAGTATTAATAATTAATTAATATTCTGATTATATCTATTTATATAACAATTCCATTATAATATATTCTTTATTTTCATTTATATTACCTTATTTCTTTCTTGGTTATCTTTGGTATAGCATCTTTTATTGGCTTACGTCTAAAATTTCTTTTATAAAAGATAAAAGAATTTCTTTAGTATAATTCTTAAATATTTTTATATTATAGCTTTTTATTCTAGTTTTTATTATAATTTTTCTCTCAGATATTTTCATATATTTCCTCGTATATTTTATAAAACTTATATCTTATATCCTTATATCTTCAGATTTTATATGCCCTTCATATATTTTTCATAATTTTTGTATATTTTATTAATACTATCCCACTGTGTACTGTGAACCTAAAATTATAAAACTATAATATTTTTATTACATATATTTTTTTTGTATATTTTATATATTTCTTATGGTTTATATTTTCATGCCTTGTATATATATCTTTCATATTTTCTTTTATTTTATCATATTATATTTTATATTTACATTTTGTTATAATTTTATCTTTTATTTTTTAAATATTTAAAAAGTTTTTATAGCATAAGAATCTGGTGCCAATTTATAATTTTAAATGTTTTTCATAAAATTCGTTATATGCTGCAATCTTATATTATTATATATATCCAGTAGAACCTCGGTTTTCGAACAACTTTGATCACGAATAAATCGTGCTTTATCTCTTGTCTTTCTCATATTCATTTAATACAGTAGTACCTCGGTTTACGAACGCCTCTGATCTAGAATAAATCGTGCTTTATATATATAAAGCACGATTTATTCGTTATCAGAGATGTTCGTAAACCGATGTACTACATTATCAAATTATACGTCATCCCCTTCCTTAGTTACATTTGAAATTTCTTATAAGCCTTTATATATATCTTTATATTCATATTTTGCTTTACTGGTATAAGTAAACTAAGGTTAAAACTTACTCTTTCAATTTATATTCCACCCATAATACTTTAAGAGATATTTCTTTTAACAGTTCATTTTTTCTTCCCCATTAAGATGAAAATCAAAATAAGCTTTATTAGCAGCCCCTATTCTTTCTATTATCACCACTCCCCCATCATATATTCTCGGTTATCGCCCCATGGCATACACTTTGGTGTTGATATACCCGGAAGTAAAGTTCCATTTTCTTCGATAGTAGAACGGCCTGTCGTGATACTAATTCATTTATAACTTGCCAAGAATCTAATTTTAGATGTTTTGAAGACTACATTCTCCCTATTGTCTTCAATGTCTAGATAAAGGGGTCACTATTCTCATTCATTCTCCCCCACCTCACTCTAGCCTATGCTAATTTCTGGTTTGTCTGTCGCTGTTCTGTCCTTCTTTTCATTCTGCCCCCAAATTTAGCCGCGGAATCATTGTAAATATTTGCTCATTATTAATGAAATGATAATGTTTAATTATATAACTTGTACTTTATGCTTCAGGTCTATGCGGTCATCTGATGAGAACGGTTTTCTTTGTAATGATGTAATGCTTTCATTAATCAACTAAAGGAGTCGCTCGAAACGGCTGTAATGAATTGAAACTTATACATCTTTGTTACTCATTTATATTTCATATATAAAAGGTCGACATTGCACAGTGCCAAAGATCCCAGCAAAGCTATCGCGCATCAGAACCAGTTACTGCAACAGCCTTGGTTTCAGGGGACCGCAACTTTTTAATATTCTCCCAAAGAACCTGAGGGACCTATACAAAGTGGATGTAGGAATTTTCAAATCAAAACTAGATCTCTTCCCGTCGAGAGTTCTAGATGAACGTACCTCGCGGCAGGAGGTGCAAATAAGGGTAGCGACATCAAACTCCCTTATTCACCAAATGCCATATATAAGAGGAGGTTCTCAATGCTAACATTGTAGCAAAACGGCAGTGCCCCAGTATGGCCACAACTTTGAGCTGAAACTAAAAAAAAAAAATACACACACACACACACACATATATATATATATATATGCAGAGAGAGAGAGAGAGAGAGAGAGAGAGAGAGAGAGAGAGAGAGAGAGAGAGAAAGATGTGTCTGTGTGCATGCATGTGGGTCTGTGCGAATGTAAGCGTATGTATAGAATAATTTTTGTACTTAGCCATGTATACATGCACACACATGTATGTATGTATCGTATCCATGTGTGTACATTCTTGCACACACACACACACACACACACACACACACACACATGTATGTATGCATGTATGTATGCAATCAGTATATAGGATATAAATCTATATAAATCAAGATTTATAAACAGTGAAGTAATATATGAAATATTAAAAATGACGCAACATTCTTCATTCTTCTATTTGACAAATGCGCCAACAGCAGAATGTTGTTATTGGTGGTGGTGGTGTTGTTGTTGTTGTTGTTGGTGGTGGTGGTGATGGCGTAAAAGAATATACAGTGAAAAGACATTAATTTCGGAACAGAATATAAATGTCAGAAAATATATAAATGGACAATAACATTGAAAAATAATAGAAAACTGACTTACATTTGCACGCATACACACGTGTATATATATAAATGCATGTATGTATGTACTTAAGTATGTATGCAAGTTTCTGTGTATGTATCTGTGTATCTATGTATTATTTACGCTTGTATGAATGTATTTTTTGTACGTATGAATATATTAATGTAAGTATGGTTGGTTGGCTGGTTGGTTGGATGGATGGATGGATGGATGGATGGATGGATGGATGAGTGGATGGATGAGGGGATGGATGGATGGGCCGATGTGTCTTAATTGAATTTGTTTCTTATATAAAAATAAAACAGTCTGGATTCTCACTAAGGTACAAACCCCATCAATCGTTGGAAATTTAAATGAAAAAATTATACACACTAATACACACACAAACACACATGGGCACACACACAAACACACATGGGCACACACACAACCACGCATACGCGCGCGCACACATACACATATATACCATATCATGTGTATTGGTTTTTCCGTGTGTGTATATGTGTGTGTGTGTGGAGGGACAGCATAGATTGTCCACAATTTAAATTGGTCGGCTACACAGATCACAAATTTGTTATATGCTCAGTCGATTTAGACAGGACTCGTGGACAGGTGCCTGGTTACTGGAAGTTGAATGCATCCTTACCGGCTTGTAAAGAAAAGAGGGACCTGATTAGTAAATTAATTAAGCGGCAATTGACGGAGGATCGCTCTGGAAGAGCGATTAGAGTAGAATCGATAGCGTTTAGCGACGATTTAGCAATAGAAAGAAACAGATAACGGGGAGAACTAGTTACCAAATTAAAAGAGGTTATTAATAAAGGCATCGCGACCGACGTGTTAGCAGCAAAAATGGCCCTAGGCTATTTCTTTGTTGCGAAACACGAAAGGCGCGTTGTCAGGGATATCGCCTGTGTGCAAAAAGACGAAGGAACTAAAGCCATCTGATGGGCCAGAATGGTAGAGACGCGACGTGGAAACGAAACCACGATCAAATCTTTGACGGATCAGGACGATGCATGCTACTCGGTTCTGAACAGATGTGCACGGATTTCCAGCAGCACGACCAGGTGGAAAGAGTTTCTACCTTTACAAACAAGGTGTTTACAACGCAGGAGGGGACACATTTTGATGAAGGAGAGGCTACAATCAATTATATGCTATTTCCAAGTCATGACTGGTAGATATTTTACCAAATTCAGAAAAGTGAGAGGTGATGTCGACTTCGGCGGGAGTCGAAATAACTACGGCAATGGAGGTTAAATTGAATAATGAATGAAAAGTTCTACGTTGGTCTGTCGAGCAAATCCAATTGAAAGATATGGATATTTAGAGAAATATGTATTATATATATATAATTATGTATGAGCGCGCGCGTATGCACGTGTATGTGTGTGAGTGTGTGCAACGAATTTACAAATATATAGGTAAGTATATACGTTAGTGTTGTATATCTCTATATACATGCACATACATATATATATATATATACTGTAAATATGTATGTGTGTGAGTGTATGTGTGTGTTTATAAATGTATATATATACACAAAAACAAGTGGGAGAAAGAGAGAGTGAAATAAATTGTTAGAAAACTATATATATATATATATGCATAAACTAATTATATATATGTGAGTGTATACATACATACATGCATATATATATATATATATATATATATATATATA
>NC_068981.1:27359846-27360130 GCF_001194135.2 Octopus bimaculoides
ATATATTATGTATGTGTTCATACATATGCACATGCAAAGATAGAGATATAACGAGAGAGGAGGATGGATGGATGGGTGGATAGATAGATAGACAGATAGATAGACAGATAGATAGACAGATAGATAGACAGATGAATAGATGAAGTGCGTAAGCGGAAGCGGAAAATGCACTTATTGTATAATGCAGGTAGTTATTTGTTAATTTGTTTACATCCATAGTCTCTCTCTGTTGACGTTGCTATTCCGAGATGGCTTCAGTTTTAGAAGTATATAACCCCCCCCCC
>NC_068981.1:27360187-27361512 GCF_001194135.2 Octopus bimaculoides
ACATACACACAGGTATAGTTATGCTTATACCTATGTATGTCTGCATACGCGCACAAACGCACACGTACGTGTGTATGTATGTGAATGTGTGTGCGTGTGAGCGTGTGTGCGTGTGAGCGTGTGTGCGTGTGTAATGTTTTTAAAGTGCTTATCTATGCACTGCACATACAACTAGAGCGTTAACGTACCGTATGCTCCGTGCCATTCCGAAATAGATGCCTGGCAAGAAAATTCTTGTTGTTACACGGATATTTCCATGTTGCAGGTTCGTAAGCAATACTGGTCAAAGAGTGCAATACATGGTACGATGTGGGATATTATATTTATAAAATGGTTTACTTATCAAACCTTTACACGTGTCTCTGTGGCAGTTGCATCATGATTATATAAAAAAATCAATTATTTTACGTATTTTTTGTCTTTCTAAGTTACTTTATCGGGAGCTATATACATACATACATACATACATACACGCATACATACATACATACATACATAGCTTGCTTCCTAACCACATAGTTTCGGGTTCAGTCACACTGCGTGGCACCTTGGGCAAATGTCTCCTACTATAACCTCGGGCTGACCAAAGCTTTGTGAGTGGAATTGGTAGACGGAAACTGAAAGAAGCCCGTCGTATATATGTATATGATTGTGTATCTGCGTTTGTCTCCCAAACATCGCTTGACAACCGATGCTGGTGTGTTTACGTCTCTGTAACTTGGCGGTTCCGCAAAAGAGACCGATAGAATAAGTACAAACTCCTTATATTCTGAGTTCAGATACAACCGATGTCAAATTTGCCTTCCATTGTTTCAGGTTCGATACGATAAAATAAAATATCAATCAAGCACTGGGGTTAATGGTTCCCACTTACCCATTCCCCTCAAAGTTGTTGAAGGGAGGGGGATACATACAACAAAAATAATTTTCAGTCAACTGTAGGGCGGGTGAGGTTGATTCGCAAACTCGTAGAGCATCGGAGAAAATGTTCGGCGGTATTTCTTATAACTACGTTCTGGGTTCACCTTTGTCGTTTCATCCTTTGGGAGTAGATGAAATAAAGTTCCAGTGAAATACGGGGGTGAATAATATCGACTAGACCAGGGGTTTTCAAACTTTTTGACTTGCGGACCCCTTTATATTTCAGGCTTTACCCTTATAAATGCTTATGAAATTTATACATAAATATTTGCTTAAAATAACATATATTTTTACATTTATTTATTTAACAGTATTTAACAAATAGGTTTATTGTCAATTAAAAGATTTCGATTATAAAACATATATAAAATCAAATTGCCCATAAAGAGTATTTGCTGTCTACG
>NC_068981.1:27364282-27364934 GCF_001194135.2 Octopus bimaculoides
TAGTCGTCATGCTGTTGGTGGTCGCGGCGGTTCGTGGTGGCGATGATGATGATGATGGTGATGATGGAAAATGATAATCGTGGTGGTGGTAGTGGCCGCGGTGGCGGCGTCGGTGGTGCTGGTTACGGTGGCGTCGGTGGTGCTGGTGACGGCGGCGGCGGCGTCGGTGGTAGTCACGGCGGCGTTGGTTGTGGTGGTGGTGGTGGTCTCGGTTCCGGTAGCGGTGGGGGATGTTGGTAATAGAGGAGAAGGAGAGAAGGAGAAAACGGCAAAGTAGTTGTTGCTGCACCAATTACTGCTGATGTTGTTCATGGCACCGAGAATGTCAGGAATTCTAAGAGAGGGCGACGGACAGTCTCGGACACATATAACAAGCCATGTAAGCATGAAATTGCCAACATCCGTTCCACAAGGGAATCACTAAAATCGAATACAAGTGTCGATATTCCTGGCGACAGAAAACAACTCGTTCAGAGTCTCCTGTCATAAGGCCACATCTACATACATACATACATACATACATACATACATACATACGTGCGTACTAACATACATGTCAGTATGTTTGTGTTTAGTATGTGTAATTATTCATACATACATACATACATACATACATGCATACATGCATACATACATACATACATATATATAT
>NC_068981.1:27365918-27369429 GCF_001194135.2 Octopus bimaculoides
TTACTTCCGACACATGCTTCGAAGATATTATACATTAATTCCATTCAATCTTATTCTACCTTTACTAATGGAGACATGAAATCTAGTTGTAAGGATATAAACGATATCAATTTTAATTTATACGCCAACACCAAATAGAAGAAGGGAGATAACTCTTATCTAAACCCCTTTTTTCATTCTAAAGGTAAATCGATGTCTTTTTATAATAGTTACACTAAAAAGAAGGCGACTACTAGCAAAACTATTTGGTTGCTTATTCCTTATGGGAGGTAAATTAAATCTAATCTTCCTTTCCAGTTTCGGGAATTTTCCAAAAAATTCTCGGTATTACTCTATCATCAACTCGCACACGGTTAGGATTGGTTTTTCCAACACAAAAAATCTCTTACAAATTATCTCCTCACATAATATAAGTCTGTTAAATAAGAATCCATTTACTAATGCTAACATTAATTTAGCTAATACCATCCGTCCCCCTAGAAATATTAATAACAAGGTCATTGTCTTTGAAGTCAATTCCAACAGAATTAAGCTTACGTCAAGTAATTCTAAGATTAAAAACTCTATATACCAGTGTAAAATTACTTCAGGTACCGATGTCTTTCTTGGTTTCTGATTTGTTTCTTTCCTTTACCCC
The DNA here is from genome assembly GCF_001194135.2 of Octopus bimaculoides. Taxonomy (NCBI): domain Eukaryota; kingdom Metazoa; phylum Mollusca; class Cephalopoda; order Octopoda; family Octopodidae; genus Octopus; species Octopus bimaculoides. The sequence continues at coordinate 27,366,556 of NC_068981.1, forward strand.
TCCTCTTTCTATAGGCTACAACACAGTGATGGTGTTTTCTAAGGTCAGCATGTTCAAACAGGCACCTTCCCACCGCATGTCACTTCCAACCGGTTCTGACCTGACAACTAACTAAAACTCAGTGGTCATGTTTATGGCGAACTAAAGAGCTGCGTCGAAACTAAAGTCCCATACCAAAAACCTTTATTGCTCTGTTCCAGTTATCTTAGTGTGGAACCACCCAGTGGATTGATGATTGGCATATCAGCTCGGCTTGTCGTTTTATTTTCGATTTCGACATCCAAGTTTTGTTGGCACTCCGTCGCTTACGACGACGAGGGTTCCAGTTGATCCGATCAACGGAACAGCCTGCTCGTGAAATTAACGTGCAAGTGGCTGAGCACTCCACAGACACGTGTACCCCAAACGTAGTTCTCGGGGATTTTCAGCGTGACACAGTGTGACAAGGCTGACCCTTTGAATTACAGGCACAACAGAAACAGGAAGAAAGAGTAAGTTGTGGTGGAAGAGTACAGCAGGGTTCACCACGATCCCCTGCCGGAGCCTCGTGGAGCTTTAGTGTTTTCGCTCAATAAATACTCACAACGCCCGGTCTAGGAATCGAAACCGCGATCCTATGACCGCGAGTCCGCTGCCCTAACCACTGGGCCATTGCGCCTCCACAACATCCAAGTTTACACTCTCATCTACCCGCTTACGGTTGATGGAAACCTCATCACCATAGACATCGGCAAGTTCTTCCTTTAATTGCTTTGTTGAAGGCGCAGCAAATGTCCTCTATTCTTTCTCAAGAAACAAGGTCAATTCACAATTCTCCTTGCTTTTTTCTTTTATAAAGTTATTCGACAAGGAGGTAGAATTTTTTGTCACATCATTTTCCCTAGATTCTTCTCTTTCTTTTTTACTTGGTAAGTTGCTTTATATTCAAAACGTCTCTCTAGTTGACAATATTGGCGAATCATTCTTGTTACTGTCTGCTTTATGCAAACTGCAGATATCACCAACATCTGTGCTTGCTTTACAAATGTATTCATTTGTATTTTCCAGAATTTTTCCCCATCTGTTAATGCCTGTAGCGAGTGTTTATTGAATTGTCATTAACGCTATTTCCTTCGTTTCATCTACTACAATTTGCGATTCTATTTCTACAATATACAACGAAATTTTCTTGAAAGCTTTTCGGAGCTTTTACGCTGCTATCGAATTGTGTTTAGCACCTCAATCCACTATCCAGGCAGTAAGAAAAGTAAACGGAAGTTTACAAAATGAAAAAAATAAATAAATAAATATATAAATTAATAATTATTGTTGCTGTTTTAGGGGATATTAAAGATGTGTGGTCCTTAAACCTGCTAAGTGCAAAGTTTAAATTTTTGGCCAAGGGGTTAGCAAAAAGGTTGGCGCTTGTCATATGTGGTTTGGTCGGGGAAACACAATATGTGAGATCCACAATAGATCCATTTGCGACAACCTCCACCTCATGCGATACATCATAGTGGGAGCAGGTAACAAATTTGGTGTTGGCAGGGCCCTGATCAACTTGGACCGGTCGAGAGGCTTCGACAGGTCAACCACCTCTACTTGACAGTAGTTCTAAACGCAGCCGGTTTCAGATTTATTTTCAGCAGATGAATCACAGCAACACAGCAGCGCTTGTTCCACTATGCAGCTGAGGAGTACATTTTCATTGCACATTTTATGTAGTGTTCTCACTACATGAATAAATGAAGTGTGTACGAAACGTACGTACTGCTATAACCTATTGAATTTTTGCTGCTTTTCTTCAAATTTTATTCACCAAATCTCTTGATTTTGTTTTTGGTCTTTCCCTACCAAATTCTGCTGCCTCAAACATTTTAAGTACCACATTTAATCTTTTGATTAAATCTATATTATTATGATTATTATTATTATTATTTTTATTATTATTATTATTATATATATATATATATATATATATACATATCCCAAACCTTGTATTCTGTGACCACAAGACCCCTAATATCTGGCCAACTAACTCTTCAGACTGCAACCCCCTTGATTATTATGTATGGGGAGCAGTTGAGCGAGAGACCAACAAAACTTCTTGTAACACCAAAGGTGAAGTGAAGGCAAGGATTATGGAAGCATTCACCAACTTAAACAAGGTGACTGTCCAGAAGAGTAGCAGGAGATTCCGAAGTTGTCTGGTGACCGTGGTTGAAACCAATGGCGATTTCATTGAATAAATTTACCTTTTTAGTATTTCAAGATATTTTAGTGTAATTTTGATAAATATATCTGTTAAAATGAGATGTCAGCACTATTTTCATTTTTGATTAATTTAGACGACAATTTATTCACCGCATCTTGTATATGTGCGTGTGTGTGTGTGTGTGTGTGTGTCTGTATGTATGTATGTGAGGTTGTATGTTTGTATGCATATACGTGCGTATATGCGACTGTATGAGTTTGCTTTTCTGTACAAAATACGTATAATCGGCGCCCATTTGTATATCTGTGCGAGTGTCTTTATGTGTATTTATGTCTGTATAGTTCTATGCGCTTGTAATTCTGTGTATACGTCTTTCTTTAACTGCGTGTGTCTATGCCGTTGTGTATGTATGTATGTATATACAAATGTTTGTATGTATATATATTATATATTTTGTATTATATATATATATATATGTGCGTGTGCGTGTGTGGGGGGGGACTGTGTATGACTGTATATACATATATACACATGCACATATCCACGTATGTGTGTTTTTGTGAATGGGTGTGTGCGTAAGTATATATATGTGTTTGTGTGTGTGCGCGTGTGTGCGTGCGTGTATGTGCGTTCGTGCGTGTGTGTGTGTGTGTGTGTGTGTGTGTGTGTGTGTGTGTGTG
>NC_068981.1:27372193-27374162 GCF_001194135.2 Octopus bimaculoides
CTATTAAGCTCTATCCTTTAAAAAATTTTCTTTTTCACTGTCTTGCCCTCTTTCTTTTCGCCCACACTTTTCTCTCGTGTGCGTCATTATTTATACGTGACACAGCAGCGTTGCGATGGCTGCCATTTTGGACATCATGCAATACAGTTATATATTAACAAAAATTCTCGCAAATAACATCCCAATGCGATCAGTCAATTGCACACATAGATTTGACTTGTTACCAGACAAATAGTTAGAATACGTGTTATTTTCTCATATTTCTTTCCTCTATAATCAAATCACTTATACGAGGTGGTATTAAAAAGTTTCCGGATTAGTTATGTAACGCCCAAACTGATGGCGGTGCACGGTTGCGTGTGCAGTGAGAGCTAGCAGTGACGTTCATGAGGCAATGTGCCGAGTGACATCGCTGTTTTTACTTGGCAAGCTGTGAAGTTTGTGTGTGTTGTGATCACGTGTATGTTGTAGTCTGCGATTTTGTTGTGAACAGGAAGAAAGAGTCAACGTGAAATTTTGCGTTAAACTTGGGAAATCTGCTACGGAGACATTGAGCATGATTCAGCAAGCTTACGGTGACGAGGCAATGGGTCGCACGCAATGTGTCGAGTGGTACGGCCGCTTCAGAAGCGGAATAACGTCCCTGGAAGACCTCCCACGGGCGTCACCCCCGAGAATGTGCTATTGTGCATCGAGATCCCGTTCCCCAGAGCCAGACCTTCAATCGTATATACATACATACATATATACATTCATATATAAAATTAATCAAAGGACCTATTAAGTATGTCTGCCTGCTGGAAATAACAGTCAAAACTCTTATTTAAATCGCCAAAATACAAATTATTTTTTCCGTGAATTATTTGCTCCATATATATATATATATATATATATATATATATATATATATATATAATCTTGTATGTACAGTTAGATATACGACTCCAACTATATGAGTTAGGGCTCCACATACATGATCATTATCAAGTCAGCTTCCTGTTATAGTGGTCAATCTACCATTGTACTTCGCAGTCCAACTAGTTATGATATACTGAGCATATGTTGTGGAAGATTAAGATAAACACCAGTATAAATTATTAGTTCCATTGCATTTATTTGGAACTCAACATCGGATGCCTAACCGCAGTGGATCATCTGGGAAGGACTTTTTTTTACAGTCTGCTACAGATCTAATCTTCCCCTATATATATGTGTATGTGCGTGTGTGTAAGTGCGAGTGTGTTTGTGTCTCTGTGTATGAGGGAGAGAGAGAGAGAGAGAGAGAGATAAGGCTAAAGACTATTAATTGATTCTAAATTAATTATGCAGTCCATCAGACGTGCTTCCATACTATTTCTGGTTACCCAAGTTAACATTCTCAGCAGATTTTCTCTGGTTTTATTCTTAACTTTATCTTTCAGTTTTGTGCTTCATTTTAACCCGATCATTTCCAATCTTATCTCTTAGTTTTATTGAGCCTTTAATATTTCTATAATTTCCCAATCATTACCATTTTCCGCTCTTTTCTTCCTATACTATTCCTTAATATTTTCCATTTATTTTCACCCTTATTTTCCTAGCGTTTTCACGTCCATTAAACGTTTGCTCCCAGCTACACTCTGTGCTTATCTAAAGCTTTTTGTCTTTTCCACTGCCTTGCCATGATATTCATTTTTCGCCCACGTATCTCTCCTGTACCTCATCATTTATACGCGAGAGAGCTTTGTAGCGGTCATTGCCAGTTTGGCCATCATGCAATACAGGCACAGGTCGAAAATACACTTGCTCAGGATAGCCAAGGTAGTCAAGATAACACACAACAGAATTGATCCTGGGCTTCTTGGTTGCGAAGCGGTTTCCTTAAGTGTTAGGCCATACCTTCCTTACTACTCATACAACACAGGCGTAAGTTAGACACACACACACACACACACACACACACACACACACACACACACACACACACACA
>NC_068981.1:27374842-27375314 GCF_001194135.2 Octopus bimaculoides
ACCACCACCACCTTACTCTATGCTACACTGAGTATGTAATTTCCCCCCCTTCTAATCATATTAATAAGTATAAGTTTAACCGTTTATCTCGGTTTCGTGTGAAATCTTTCTAATGGATTCTTTTGTGAGTATCTCGCGTTGGTATTAAAGTTTGGCACAACTCTCGGTCGATGGTGATTCTATTCCATTAAATTGTCCCCGGTTCGTTGAGACGATTAGTAGCCCCTCTCCCTAGCGTTACCTTCGTGTGATGACATGACGTCGGTATAGATCGGTAAAGGGGAGAGCGAAATAGACAGGGACAGGGGAAGAGAGAGAGAGAGAGAGAGAGAGAGAGAAAGAGAGAGAGGATGAAGGAACGAGAAAGGAAAGGAAGGATATTTTCAATGAAATTTTACCTATCATGTGATAGGAGACAGAGAGACAAAAAGAGAGAGGGTGGTTTAAAGAGCGGAAGGGAGAGAGAAGAATA
>NC_068981.1:27375461-27379979 GCF_001194135.2 Octopus bimaculoides
TTTCAAATTTAAGGTAAGGTCCGGAAATGGGGAGTGGGTGGGAGAAGAAGAAAGAAGGGTCAAGAGAGATAGAAAGAGATAGATAGATAGATAGAGAGAGAGAGAGAGAGAGAGAGAGAAAGAGATAGATAGAAAGAGATAGATAGCTAGCTAAACAGACAGACAGCTAGCTAGCTAGCTAGATAGATAGATAGATACATACATAGATAGATAGATAGAGAGAGAGAGAGAGAGAGAGAGAGAGAGAGAAAGATAAAGAGATAGAGAGATGAAGGCAAGAAGGAAGCTGGAGAAAAATTATAGTCATTATTGCCAGGAAATCGGTTCCAACAAAACCCACCTCTCCCGCACTTTCTTTCCCCTTCCCCACCTGCCCTCTTCTCTCTGTCGAAACATATATTCACCGGTCGAGTAGACACGACTTATAGGAATGGTGATGATCATCGTGCTGGTGATGATGATGTTGATGGCGACAAACTGATGATTATGATGATGATGATGATAATGACCGCACTGATGATGATGATGATGATAATGAAGATGACGATGCTACTGGTACTTGAAATACTTATTTAAGGAATAAATGATGGATTTTTTCCCTTATAAAATTTTTGCACGTTAACTACTTGATAAATTCTTACAAAGACTTTATCCTATTATTGAATTATAAATATAATCAGAATATATTCAGTGCTGAATTTTATTCTGAAAAACACATGTACCGAGTTGCAATTCGAAAAGTCTGCCTCTTACATAGATATATAAGGATAAACAATTGTCTATGTACTATGCTGAATACATGGGGTGTTCGTCTGGTATGTTGATTTTTTTGTTTATTTTTATGTGTCTTGACCATACATGTACTGATGAGAAAATGATGCATATTACTGCAATAATTACGAAATCATGATCTACCGTTCAGTCAGCTTTTAGAGGGTTAGCTTTGAGAGTTGCATTTCCTCGTGTTCGGTAAAAATGTGTTTGACTTTAGAGTCCCTCTTAGCGTGAGGCATTTATGTATAGTAATGCCTTAATATAAATAAATATTATTTATAGGGAATAAGTGATGGATTTTTTCCCTTATGAGGGTTTTCCACGCTAACTACTTGATAAATTCTTACAAAGATTTTATCCTATTATTGAATTAATTATATATAGATACATACATACATACATACATACATACATACATACATACATACATACATACATATGCGTGCGTGTGTATGTGTGTGTGTGCAGAGAGACAGATGGATTGATAGATAGATATTTTGATAGGTAGATAGAGAAATAGATTGATAAACAGTCAGACAGAGAGACAGAAAGGCAAACAGACAAACAGAGAGATAGCTAGACAGTTAGATATAGATGTGTGTGTGAGTGTATGTGTGCGTGTTTGTCTGTGTGTGTGTGAGAGAGAGAGGGAGAAAGAGAGAGAGAGAGAGAGAGGGGGGTGCACGCGCGTGCTCGTTAAGGGAAGTAAACAGGCTGAATGTAAATGCCACTTGACATTATAAACATCGACTGAAATAGAGAAGTATAACTTTAGACGTCTAATATCATTGCGTTTATATCTTTACAGTTATTTTATAATCGATAGACCTCATAAGAGTATATAATAATGCTTATGTATGTATGTATGTATGTATGTATGTATGTATGTATGTATGCATGTATGTATGAGTTGTGGAAGGATTCCGACCACCCCTCAGGTGACTAAAGGTGGACTGTCTCATTGCTATTAAACAAAGAACTATGAGCGATACGCAGTTCGGGTGAGTAGCAGTTCACTGTGAGCCGTGATTGGGAACGTTGGATCTCGTGTTATAATAATAACAGTGCGTCGTGTAAATACTTTCTTTCCCCTCAGTTTTGTTATATCATATATCCAATTTATAAAGATATAAATGTATGTGTATATGTATGCATATATGTATGCATGTATGTATGCTTATATGTATGTATGTATGTATCTATCTATCTATTTATCTATTTATCTATCGATATATTATTTTATTCTTTTACCTTTTTCAGTCATTTGACTGCGGCCATGCTGTAGCACCGATTTTAGTCGAGCAAATAGACCCCAGAACTTATTCTTTGTAAGCCTAGTACTTATTCTATCGGTCTCTTTTGCCGAACCGTTAGCTTACGGGGACGTAAACGCACCAACATCGCTTGTCAAGCGGTGGAGGAGGGACAAACACAGATACACAAATACATACATATACATACATACCTATATATATATATATATATATATATATATATATATATATATATATACGACAGGGCCCAAGGCTATAGTAGAAAATGTCACGTAGTTGGACTGAACCCGGAGCCATGTGGTTTATGCGTGCGCGCTACATATCTCAAATAATAATACCAGGATTTTTTTCTTCGCACGTTCTAGCATTTGTCTTTTGTATATGATGTTTTGCACAAACATCGCCTAAACTATTTCTGAAGGAATATGTATGACTGAAATACCATTATTTAAATGTAATCCCCATTATACCTTTATGGTGTGTAAGTTCGGTGCTTCAGGTTTGTCTGGATGGAAGTGATTGCCATATCGTAGTTAATCGCTTCAGCATCACGTAACTTATTAAGCAGGCATGTGTTTGTATTTCTGCATATTTACTTAACCGAAGATAAATGCATGATAAACACTTTTAAAAGCATATTTCAGTTATCTTGCAAGATCTTAATGGAAATTATATTCTACATGGTAAGCATAAATGTAAACTAGGAAAAAAGAGCAGCAGACACACCACCGACTGACATAAACGATTACACAACAGATCGCCTGTAATTCTTTATATTCAAGTTATGTTATATAAATGATGTTTTGCTTCTATTTTGAATTAATTATTTCAGTTGCACAAATATCACACTCGTTTCACAGGTAACGTATCAATCACTAGGTAATTTCTACTAATGTTCAATAGGCGCAGAAGTGGCTATGTGGTAAGAAGCTTGCATCCCAACCGTTTGGTTCTGGGTTAAGTCCCACTGCGCGGCACTTTAGGTTGGTGTCTTCTACTATAGCCCCGGGCCGACCAAAGCCTTGTGAGTGTGTGTGTGTTTGTATCTATGTTTGTTCCCCTACCACTGCTTGACAACCGGTGTTGGTGTGTTTGCCTCCCAGTACACCAGCAGTTCGGCAAATGAGACTGATAGAATAAGTACCAAACTTAAGAAAATATAAGTCCTGGAATTGATTTGTTCAACTAAAAACTCTTCAAGTTGGTGCCCCAGCTTGGCCGCAGTCAAAAAAAAGATTAAACAGTCAAAAAAAAGATTAAACATAAAAGATAATTTTCAGTATAAAATATGGATCAAACCTAGAATTTGAGAACAGGAAATAGAAGGCAATCTGTCGAGTAAACGGAGTTATGAAGACAAAGATCGACAAGGAATTGAAATGGAGTCATGAGAAGGGCTGACCTACGTAAACTGCAAGACGCCGTCACAGACGAACAAAGATTGCTTCACCATGGGCTGCGTTTACTGTTAGAGAGAGCTGCAAGGACAGCCGTCGAGTGGACAGATGAATGAAGAAGGACGGAGGAGTGCAGGGCAGTGAAGAATTGGTAAACAAGTGTGGGGAAGACTTGACCGAGATTGATGTCAACGGAGAAGAAAGGGCGGAGTTTGGAGAACTCTCGTTGTCTGATACTCTTTGAGCGAACGGAGATAGCATCATCATGTATGAATGTATGTATGTTTATGTACATGTGTGTGTGTGTGTGTGTGTGTGTATACATACAGGCATACATTATGTGAGTGTGTGTGTGTGTGTATGTGTGTGTATGAATGTATACACATAATCTAAGTACCGTCTTAATGTCTTATTCCGTAAAACAAGATACTGTTCTGCTTGTGTCTGTAGTCAATCCCCACTCCTTGCCTTCCCCTCCTTCTTCTGTGTTTTCTGTTCTGTTTTGTTTCAAGTGGTTTCATTACACACACACACACACACACACACACACACACACACACACACACACACACAGAGGCACGCACACACATATCTGCATACATATATAAATTATAGATTGATAGATATAGATATATATACACATACACATGTATATATATATATATGTGTGTGTGTGTGTGTGTGTGTGTGTGTGTGTGTGTGTGTGTGTGTACATGTATGTGTGTGTGTGTGCATGTGTGTGTTTGTGCGTGCGTGTATTGTATTCTTCTTTTATTGAGATTCACGATGTTAGCATTGCAATGTTTCTCTCTTGTCTCGAAATCCGAAAGCTTGTTTTCTGTCTTCTTGTGAGGTAACAAATAAATGGCTGCCATTCAACATATAGACGCATCCATTGTTCGTTTACGATTAATTTTCCAACGAATTTGCTTTCAATACGTTCATGTTATATTTGCTTTTATTTACTTATTTTTATTTTCAATTTCTTATGTTTGTTTATTATGTTTGTGATGTATTTTATCTCTCTCAATCTCTACTTTTTGAATCCCATTCTTTCCCATCTTTCACTCCTC
>NC_068981.1:27380685-27382274 GCF_001194135.2 Octopus bimaculoides
ATATATATATATATATATATATATATGTATGTATGTATGTATGTACTAACAGAGTATCCGGTATTGCACGCATTGAAAAGCATCTAGAAATGGACGAGAATTTTACTTAAGAAATGCTTTTTCGGTTCAATAGAACACTCGTGCATTTCTCGTGAAAACTTATCTTTCATGCATGAAATGATATTGTTTCCTTAATGCACTGCGTTACTGACAGGCGCTCAATTTCAGTAGTAAATATCGTTATTTATTGTATAAACCATACAGAGCTGATGCAAGTATATTAAATAAGGATAAAGAATTAAGTAAATATCAAAACGTTTGAAACTATTAGCATTTATCTTCTCCTTCTGCTTTGAAGGGGCTGCTTTGAAGGGACCCAGTCGAACAGCTCGATTCTAGAATTTACTCTTTTCTGTTTGGTGCTTATTCTATCGGTCTCTTTTGCCAGGCTGCTAATTTATGGGGGGTGTACAGAAACCATCGCAAGTTGTCAAGCGGTAGTTGAGAGGGAGGCACAAACAGACACAAGCACGCGTACACACATACACACACATATATACACATACGCTCGTACGACAGACCTCCATACAGTTTTCGACCACCAGATACATTCGCAAGCGTTTCGTCAACCTGGGGCTTTTTTGGAAGACACCCAAGGTGCCATGCAAAGGGATTGAACCCGAAACGACATGGATACAAAGCAAACTTCTTAATCTCACGGCCATCATTGGTTTCAAATTTTGGCTCAAGAGCTGGGGTTAAATCGATTATATCGACCCCATACTAAACTTCTACTTATTTTATCGACTTCAAAAGGATGAAAAGCTAAATCGACCTCAGCAAAATTTGAACTCGGAACGCAAAGACGGACGAAATGCCGATAAGTATTTTATTCGGTGTGGTAACGATTCTTCCAGCCATTATTAATGAACATTATATACTATATTGTGGTGCTCTTATTTTTACTGTATTGAAAGTGTTTTACGTAGGAAGTGTGCGGTGACTTGTAGTGCTATTTTCTCTATGTTATATATACTTGTAATTTCTGGTGTTTTTGTTATGTATTTGTCGATGTCTTTTTTTTTTATTATACCTAACGCGCTTACTAAAATAGGAATTGTTTCTGTGTTTAGGCTCCACATTCGAGTTACCTCTATTTCCAGATCTTTGTATTTTGAAAGTTTCTCCGTTTCTTTTAGAGAAACCTTGTCATCTGTTGGTATTGATACATCGATTAGAAAGCATATTTTTCTTGGTGATCTCTGACAACTATATCCGGCCTATTGGCCTTAATTTCTCAATCTGTGTGTATTGACATATCCCATAGTATAGTGGCTTTCTCGTTTTCTGAGACCTTTTCTGGGGTGTGCCTATACCATCTTTGTTCTGTTGTTATTCCATAGTATTGGCATATAATAATAATAACAATAATAATAATAATAATAATAATAATTATTATTATTATTATTATTATTATTAGTAGTAGTAGTAGTAGTAGTAGTAGTAGTAGTAGTAGTTCTTGATTTCGCTGGGCGAAATCAAGAACCAGTTGAACACTGGATTCGATGTAGATACATTTCTTTTATTAG
>NC_068981.1:27382596-27383112 GCF_001194135.2 Octopus bimaculoides
TAGATAGATAGATAGATAGATAGATAGATAGATAGATAGATAGATAGATAGATAGATGGATGGATGGATTGGGTAGGGGTGTACACACGCGTATCTTTCATGGTATATGGGTTGCTATCTATGAGTATTATTCTTTGCATTCAGAATGCAGTCGAACTTCGATTTCAATGCGTGCTGAGGCCGCCATTGTCGCCGTTGTTATTACTTACGTTGCTACAAGAGACGACGACATTCGACGATGACAACAACGACGACGACGACTACAACAATGGTGATGATGACAATGATGACAGTGATGATGATGATGATGACGATGATGATGACGACGACGATGACGATATTGTTTATTGTATTGCTACGTTGACGATCGATCATGGAAGAGGTCACCGTCTGTGATCAATTAGTTGATTGCTTTCTAACTACTCTATATGATCTTATGTTATCGCTGTGGTAGTGGTGGTGGCGATGGTGGTGGTGGCGGCGGTGGTGGTTGTGGTAGTGGTGGCGGTGGCGGTG
>NC_068981.1:27388582-27390310 GCF_001194135.2 Octopus bimaculoides
TATATATATATACGTACATCTATAGTAAAACACATCTTGATTTATTACTGCATAACTTAAAGTTTTACAATGAAAACTACGTACGTCGGCTATCTTTACATACGTGCTTAGTTTAGTCTAAGGCATCGTCGACGCCAGGACGTTTAGAATTATTACTGTGATGGAACTAGATCAATGGAACTGCAATGCTTCTGTTAACCAGTGGTCTATACCAATGTGCTGATACAAACACACACACACACACACGCACACACACACACACATAAATGGTTTAATCTTTTAAAGGCGAAGAAATGAGAGTTATAAGACATAATGCAAGTCGGTGGTTTCTACTGTTATCTTTTATTTCAATATTTCGGTGTTATGAGCACTTATTCAAGAAATCTAGCATCATGTCTCATAAGTTGCATGCTTTAGGCTTTTCGCTTATCGTTTTCCTGGTACTTGTTTTAGTCATTACACTGCGACCATTATGGAGCACCACTTATTCTTTTGTCATCTCTCTTTCTTACTACCGCTCTATACTCCAGCTAACACTTCGTTCGGAAACACACGTACATTGAGTTCTACACCGGGTTATTAGTCTCGCTATTCCTAAGCGAGCGAAATATATATATATGTGCGCGCGCGCGTGTGCGTGTGTGTCTTTGTACACACACACATATATATATACACGTACATATGTATACATGTGCACGTGTGCATGTGCATGCACATATATGTATGTGTGTGTGTGTGGTTTTTTTTGTGTGTATAGCTGAGTAGGGCTGAGACGATGTTTTTAAAATAAAATCATACAAAACAGTATACGCTAAATCTTCTTTCCATGTTTCAAAAGTATCTGCGTACATGTGGTGCCTTCATCAGCGGGACTACAAAATCGAAATTTATTGCGTATATTACTCATAGTTTAGAGATTGATGATATATGTAGACAATAAAAATATTAAATTCACATTTGTGCTATCCGTTTCTTTTGTAACGAATTTTACTAGTGTGCACGAATCGCCGAAAAATAACTACAGAATTCAAAATTAACTATTATTTTAAAATTTCAGTTTTGATGTCGTTGATTCGAACAATCTCTGCATTCGTATTTCTGGCTGGAAAACCCAGCAAGGTGAAGCGCAATCCTACCGTCTTTACTGATTAAGTTATAAATAAAAATTACAATAAAATTTACTCGTCATCAAAATGGCGTCGTCACAAACAACATCGAGTACGCCCCTACAATTTTCCAGACGTTTGCTAATATTAGAGGCAAAAACAACAAAACAAATACAACAAAGCAAAAAACAATACAGTCATGTGTTTTATATATTGTTTATTTTATCTTCATTCCAAACAATCGATCTGTATTCATCTGGCGATATGGATTAATCGATAACGGAGGTTATAGATATCGATAATAGAGATGCTTTTTTTCCCTTCTCTTTATACTTTCAACAATAAGGATAGTGAATATGACAACGATTATGTAGAACCAGTTTTTTTTTATAGCATGTCTGTTTTATAGGAATCTAAAGACATATATATATGCGGACGCATGCGCGAGTGTGTTTGCGCATGTCTATGTGCATATATATCTGCACATACAAGAATGTGTGTGTGTGAATAAACATAAATCTATACATATATATGTATACATACACACATATATATATATATATATACACACACACACACACACACACACACACATATATATATATACATATATATATATATA
>NC_068981.1:27390400-27391109 GCF_001194135.2 Octopus bimaculoides
ATGCATGTATTTTTTTTTTTGTATGTAGATGGAGATGTATATAATTATAAATTAAGTATCCATGCAAACACAAATGACTCATCCGACATATAAATCAAAAAGCGAACATCCGGTTCTACACACGCACGCACATATAATATACATAATACTTACATAAACACATACATATGTGTGAGTGTATATATATATATATATATATGTGTGTGTGTGTGTGTGTGCTTGTTTGTATGTATGTATGTATGTAGGATCCTTCACAGAAGAGCCCTGTTCGCATCGATTATTCTTTCGTTCTTCCCAGCAATATGTCACATCTAAGATACATTAAGTTATCAATAACTAACTGTATTATGACTTATTCTACGATTTTCAGAAACGCTGCTATCGATCTTTTACTCCTTTTCCTATCTATCTATATCTATATCTATATATATATATCTATATATCTATATATCTATCTATCCATATATGTATATTATTGTGTTTTTTTTTTCTTCTTCTTCTCTAAATTATTCAATAGAAATATATAACAGAGTTACTTGTGTGCGTTTTTTTCTTTCCAGCTTTTTATAGACATCATACGATTATGCTTCTCCGCCCAGTCCACATTATTTTCGCGTCCTCTTTACACATACACATACCCATCCCACCCCATACATATATATATATCTATACACACACATATATATACATATATATATATATATATATA
>NC_068981.1:27391669-27393340 GCF_001194135.2 Octopus bimaculoides
ACACACACACATATATATATATATATATATATATATATATAGTTATGTTATATTCCGTTAGGAACGTGTACCTTCAGAATTACCCATTACTATCGGTAGTCTTATTACATAGCTCTAAGTTTTAAGTGTGAGCATTCGTCGTGTGTGAATATAGAATTGAAGGAATTGGAATCATGAAATTATGTGTGTATATGCTCCGCTTAGACTATTCTGTCCTTCTATGATGTATATCCTTATGACGAAGATAAGGATATACATCACAGAAGGACAGAATGAACTAAGCGAAGGAAGAAAAAACACATGGATGGAAGAGGTCGCTGAAGAGGTTACAGATGAGTGACGAAAGATTTCTGGGCAACGGACATTAGATAAAATAAGAACAGCAACAAACGAGTGAAGAACGAATTTATAGTTCGTGTGTTTATTTGGTAACAAAAAAAAGAAGAAAAATAAAGAAAGAAAATCACTATACTAAAATATAACAATAAAATATATGATAAGTCTAAATAACAAAGAAACCTGAATTGCATAATTTTATTAATTAGCTTCCACTTGTTCCAGCTAAGAGAACTCTTGTGAAAGAGGGCTTTATTCTTTTTAGTGTAAATATTCTATTTTTGTTTCGCTATTCAGAGAATGATCCCATTCTGGAGTGGGTATGAGTGGGTGGCAAGATGTGCATACATACATACATACATACATGCATACACACAGACACACGCACATACATACATACACACACACACACACACACACACATATATATATATATATATATATATATGTAATAAACGTGTACATGTGTCTGTCAATGACAAGATGGATGTGTTTTTCGCGCCTACTGAAGGCGGTAGTATACATTGTTTACACAGACATACGTATGAGTATGCGTAGACACACATGAGTATGTGTGGGGACACACACACAACATACACACACATATATACATATACACATATATATATGTGTGTGTGTGTGTGTGTGTGTGTGTGTGTATGGATATCTGAATGTGCTTGAGTGTGTAGATATATATATACATCCATGCATACACAAAGTAGTAGTAGTAGTAGTAGTAGTAGTAGTAGTAGTAGTAGTAGATGCAATAGTAATAGCAGAGGTGACACATTTAGGGGAGAGTTAAAGCCTCCCTTGAAATTTTGAAATGAAGGTCAAACAGGTCTGTGACTTTTGGGTCGTGATCAGTGACCTCGTGGGAAGACATGTGACAGGAAAAATATAGAGATTGAGTGAGTATGTGTTTGCTTGTGGTCGTGTGTCATTGCGTGTGTATATAGTTGGTATATGAACACTCACACATGTCTGTCTGTCTGACAGTCTGTATGTATTATGTGTGTGTTATTATTCAGTTTATTTCAATATTTCTTGCCAATAGAGAATGAACCGGTTTCTAACCTAGATCCAAGGTTCCTTCATTGGAATTTCAACATAAACAACAGGGTATTTTGTATGTATGTATGTATGTATGCATGTGTGTATGTATGTGGAGGCGCAATGGCCCAGTGGTTAGGGCAGCGGACTCGCGGTCATAGGATCGCGGTTTCGATTCCCAGACCGGGCGTTGTGAGTGTTTATTGAGCGAAAACACCTAAAGCTCCACAAGGCTCCGGCAGGGGATGGTGGCGAACCCTGCTGTACTCTTTCACCACAACT
>NC_068981.1:27393519-27394833 GCF_001194135.2 Octopus bimaculoides
TGTTTCTGTTGTGCCTGTAATTCAAAGTGTCAGCCTTGTCACCTTGTGTCACGCTGAATATCCCCGAGAACTACGCTAAGGGTACACGTGTCTATGGAGTGCTCAGCCACTTGCATGTTAATTTCACGAGCACATTTTTTGTAGAGGGAAGAAGCATAGACTCCCAACTAGAAGCATATAAAGAAATTGGAAACCTTTCACATGTGCTGTCTGCGCAATATCTGCAACATAAAATAGCAAGATAAGATATCAAATATCAAGATCTTAGAAAAATGTTAAATCTCCAGTATCGAAAGCATGCTACTGAAACTTCGGGGCAGAAAGGTAGGACATGTTGCATTTCGTAAATTCTTTTGTATGGCCAACAAGTGAAAGGATAGTGCGGTAAAGGAGGACCTGTAAATTGAAGTAATCACTAAAATCTCTATACGGCTTAACTTGACATCTTGGGAAAATCATTGCCGAGATCGATCTGAATGGTGTAAAAATGTGTCATAATGCAACAAAACGATTTGAGTTGAAGAAACAAGAACAATGAAAGAATGATATCCTGCAATCAATAAACACGTTGGCCCAATCCCAGGTAAAAATCAAAAATCACCAGTGTCCCCCATTGTGCTATCGTAACAAAATCCATTCCTGGACTCAAATTGCATTCATGCATCCATCGCAAATAGATGCAGCTTCTTTTGTCCTTTTCTTTTTAAAAGTTGTTTTCCCACTTTTTTCTTTTCTTCTTTTCTCTTCTTTTCTTTAAATCCTCTCTTTTCAAACACTCATACGTAGAAATCGACAGGAGCGACCACCACCACCACCACCACCATCATCATCATCATCATCATCATCATCGTCGTCGTCGTCGTCGTCATTGTTATTATCATTATTATTCTTGTTGTTGTTATTGTTATTGTTATTGTTGTTATTGTTATTGTTGTTTTTATTCTTGTTATTATTATTATTATTATTATTTTATCATTATTGTTGTTATTATTATCATTATTGGTAATATTATTATTGTTATTATTATCATCATTTTTATTTTTATTATTATCATTATTATTATCATCATTATTATTATTGTTGTTGTTGTTATTATTATTATTATTATTATTATTATTATTATTATTATTATTATTATTACTATTATTATTATTCAAAAGAATTTTGAGTCGGCCCCGAGCGACTTACAATTTCGTGGACTTGTTACAAAATCCTTGCCCGTCGAACCCAGTCAACTAAACCTGATGTGCTAAAGCTTCCGAAAGTAACTTTGAATCGCATGAATCCGAATTAAACTGTTTTAAATAATAATAT
>NC_068981.1:27394846-27395740 GCF_001194135.2 Octopus bimaculoides
AATATTGAGCAAGAGGAAACGGAATGATAAATTGTAGAGAACAATGTACAATATGTCTCTATTTATTTGCTAGCTATTGGTTCTTTATATTACTAACAGTAGTTTCGCAATGATGTGCTTCTTCAGATAATACTTCACAACCCATTGTTGTTTCCAGTCGTTTCTAGCAAGGTAAGTAGTGATAAATATATGCTTTTTTCATTGTTTTTGTATTGTATTCTTTGTCGTGCCTCTTCTCTATTCATCTCACCCAAACAGCGATCGATTAAATTCCATAATCCTTCCTTCGTCTACTGCATCTTTCTTGATCTCTTCCACGATCGCTAATACATTCTACACTTTTTGTATGGAAAGTAATCCGCTACTAATTAACACTGGTGAGGTTCAACGAAGGCTGGAATGTGTTCTTCAACTATAACTAGTACAGCTCTGCTGTTTTAGTGTCTTGGAGTCTCTCTAGTCATTTCTTTTTCTTTTTTTTCTCCTCCATAGTTCAAACTTCATTGTCATTTTCACCGGATGATCTTCTGATCAACACGATACCTTGGTGGAGTCAAAAATCTTGTACACAACTTCCACTGATGAAAACATAGTCAATTTCATTGTTTGCGTTGCCATCATGGCGATCGCCTGATCGCCATGTAGGATGAAAAGTAGTTGACTGTCGTAAAAAAATAGGTGAAAGTAGATTATCCTAAATATAGGTGCAGGAGCAGTTGTGTAACTTAGCGGTTCGGCAATAAAGATCGTTAAAATGGTGCCGTTGGATTTCTTGATGCTTGTGGTGGTGACAATATATACATATATATATATATGTGTGTGTGTGTGTGTGTGTGTGTGTGTGTGTGTGTGTGTGTGTGTAGTTGGAATTTACGAAAAACAAAACAAAAGACG
>NC_068981.1:27397023-27398022 GCF_001194135.2 Octopus bimaculoides
GCCTTTTTCTTTCAGGTTTTGAGAACCCTAATTTTTCCAGGTTTTTGTTGAGGCAGTTCGTTACATATCCCAATGCCCCAACAATCACGGGTATGAATCTGAACTTGTAGTCTGGGTGGAGTATCTGTAAATTTCTCAGTAGCTCGGCGTAGTTGTTCTCTTTTTCTCTAATCTTTAGTGGGATGTTGACATCCGCAGGACAGCTGATTTCTACTGTATGTATGTATGTATGTATGTATGTTTGTATGTATGTATGTATGTATGTATAAATTAGCCTATTAACTTAGGAAGGTGAGTATATAGCCGAGTAACATAAAAAATGTTACCCATATATCTGTGACTTTACGATGTTGGAGGGGAACGAAGAGGGGAGTAAAGTGAATTATGTGTATTTGTGAGGGGTGTATTTCTTTATTTTCTTAGAAATAAAAGTATTTTTGTCATAATTGTTTATCTTTTTATGGGTATTTTATTTTTTATTCTTGTTTCCGCTTATTTTGTTTTTCATTAAATTAAGGTGTGGCTAATTCTTTGTTGTGTCTCTTAAGTTGTAAAATAGGACAGCGGCATAGATAAAAACAGGCGCATGCACAATCACTCATTCACATACTTACACAGACACATACATATATACATGCATACATACATACTCATACATAAATAAGAATGTGTATATGCAAAACACATGTCCGTATGTGTAAATGTATATGTAAATGTGTGTGTGTGTGTAAAACCAAAATATATACGAATACAATATATAGGCGCAGGTGTGACTGAGAGGTAAGAAGTTTGCTTCCCAACCACATGGTTCCGGGTTCAGATCCACTGTGTGGCACCTTGGGCAAGCGTCTTCTACAATAGCCTCAGGCTGACCATAGCGTTAGCAGTAGATTTGGTAGACGGAAAATGAAAGAAGCCCGTCATTATGTGTATATGTATATATATATATATATATATATATATATATATGTATATGTGTGTGTGTGTGTGTGTGTGTGT
>NC_068981.1:27398449-27399606 GCF_001194135.2 Octopus bimaculoides
ATATATATATATATATATGCGTGTATGTTTATATGTATGTAATTATGTAACATTCAATACGTCGAGTGAAGTGGATTTGTCTCGAACCTAGAATCGAAACCTGTACCCAAGATTTGTCAGCCGTTGGCTCCACATTAATCAGGAACATTCCTTCACCTTAATTAATATTCTTGCCTTAAGCCGTTGTCGAAAGATACAGCACGGACGAAATGTGACGAAATGTGACGAAACATAATCATTCCAGATCCATTGTTGTTTATTGCTTTCTTATTGCAGTTAGCACTGCTGCATATCTTGGTGCTCCAATTTTTATTGCTGTTCTTGTTCTCGTTGTTGTCATGACAATTGTTGCTGTTATCTCTGTGGTTGCTACTGTTGTAGGTGGTGTTGTGGCTGCTATTGTTGCTGTCATTATTATTATTATTATTATTATTATTATTATTATTATTATTATTATTATTATTATTAAGGCCAAGTGCTGGGTGGTTTTTGCCTGTCTTTACGTTATGAGTTCAAATTCCGGCGAGGTCGACTTCGCCTTTAAGCCTTTCGGGGTCGACGAAATAAGGACCAGCTGAGCACTGGGATCGATTTAATCAACTAGCCTTCTCCCCCGAAATTTCAGGTCATGTTCCTTCAGTAGAAAGGATTATTATTATTATTATTATTATTATTATTATTATTATTATTATTATTATTATTATTATTATTATTATTCAGTAGTTTTAGTTTTATAACGTGCTTTCACATCACTACCGAGCACAGCTCTGTGTGCCTTGGGTATGTACTGTGGTTTATTGTGGTGCTCTTATTTTTACTGTATTGAAAGTGTTTTACGTAGGATGTATGAGGTATCTTGTAGTGCTATTTTCTCTGTTATATATACTTGTAAGTCCTGGTGTTTTTGTTATGTATTTGTCTGAATGTCTTTTTTTTTATCATACCTAATGCACCTACTATGGCTACTACTACTACTACTACTACTACTACTACTACTACTACTACTACTACTATTATTATTATTGCCTTTGCACAGCTTCTAACGCTGGAGATGTACTACAATGTCAGCTGTTCCCTACCAGTGAACTAAGGTAACACCTCTTATTTTTTTGAGCACCGATGGCGGCGGTGGCGGTGGCGGTGGCAGCGGCGGTGGC
>NC_068981.1:27400596-27401276 GCF_001194135.2 Octopus bimaculoides
GCGGTGGTGGTGGTGGTGGTGGTGCTGGTGGTGGCGGCGGTGGTAGTGTTGGTGTTGGTGACATTTCTGCAAAATAGAAGACGTTATTTTATCGTATCGAGCGCGAATCTAAGACCTCCTGATCTTCTTGAGTCAGAAGAGATTAAGATAATCCTCCTAAGAAACATCCTCATGTTGCTGATATGCTCTTCTTTAACGTAACATTATATACACCCGCCAACAATCATACAACACCACACCATGTATATATACATACATATATACAAATGTATATAAGTAAACAAATCTATACAAATATTCATATACATATATATATCCATATATATACATTTGTATCTCTCTCTATATATATATGGGTGTGTGTTCATCTATCTGTGTGCATATGTTCGTGTACGCATGCGTATATGTGTGTGTGTGTTTATATGGCACACATATGCTTACATACAGAGGTGAAGATGAATGTGGCAGTTTGTGTGTTATATATACGTATAATAAGCAAAATTATGCAGCAATACAACGTGTGTATATGCGTTCGTATGTATGTGTATATATATATATACACACTCACACACATATGCTTGCACGCACAAGTATATAGGTTTATATACGTACATACATATATATGCGCATATCTCTATCTATCTATCTATATATATATATATATATATATATATATATAT
>NC_068981.1:27401812-27402801 GCF_001194135.2 Octopus bimaculoides
TTTTAGCTTGCTGCGTAGGAACATGCGGCCGCTTGACGAAGCAACAACATACTCGTACATGTCAATGGTCCTAAACCGTCTTTACATATGGACCTTTTGATGACTGTCTTACTCTGATGGACTCCCATGGCCATTTAATATTTAGAAACTAGTAAGGCGGCGACCTGGCAGAAACGTTAGCACGCCAGGCGAAATGCTTAGCGGTATTTAGTCTGTCTTTACGTTCTGAGTTCAAATCCCGCCGAGGCCGACTTTGCCTTTGAGATGAATGGAGGGTCAAGTCTTGCACTGGGGACGAAAACAGGCAGAGGAACTAAATAAGATGTGGTGAGAAAGAATGAACGGTGGATGAGAAGCTCAGGTAGGTTGGGTTCATTTGAAAGAAGGAAGACGGCGTTCATAGAAAATCCGTGAAGTATAATGTTTGGGTCAGAAAAAAGTCGGAAGTGCCCTAGAATGGTCCGTTGGAATGGTAAACTGATGGGATGGTAAGTTATGGTATTTTAGAAGGTCATTAGGGGTAAGGCGGATACAAGGCATGAACGCAGAGGTACCATGCACAGTGCGCACTCTGCAGCGTTTGGCAATAAATGGGCGTTGTTGAGAGAAGTAACGGATCATTTAATACAATCGATGTTAACACGGGAGAGATACTGCATATCAACTATTGTATATCTTGCAATCCAAGATTTTTTTTTTTATTATTAATCTTATATCCGTCTATGTCATTAAGATGGAATTGATCTGATCGTATTTGAGAGATTCAATCAACCAACAAAGACAGTCGGCTTTAACCTTACTCAACGTTGAACGTGAGGAAATTTAGAATGCGAAATCTCATGATATTGTTGACACATTTCTTTAGTTAAAAGTTGTGTTTTCGAGTCAAGTTGAAAACTAATCTCAGACATCGCCAGAAACGAGAGCAAACAAAAAAAAAAAGACTTCATTTAAAAAATTCCCCATTGTTGAGAGTGATTTTATACATT
>NC_068981.1:27402811-27403458 GCF_001194135.2 Octopus bimaculoides
GGGAAACCAGCATTATGAGCCAGACAGAGACACGCAGAAAGTCACACACACACACACACACATACGCACATGCACATATGTATGTTGTTGACGCCATAAGATTTTATAAATATTCAAGAAAACGTGGAATAATTCTGTTTTGAAGCTGGATAAAGCTAGAGATAATAGCATGTAATTATTGGGTTGAAATTCTTGGACATTTTTTTTTCATCGAAAATGACTTTTCAACCCGATATTTATATACTGTTACTTATAGATTTATGTGTACCACGAGATCAAATTTCAAAAGAAAATTACATCTATCTATCTATCTATCTATCTATCTGTTCGCCCCGAGATCGTCGTGGAGGGAAGGTACGACGACGATCTCGGGGCGAACCTGGGCGTCGACGAGGAATACCTGACCCGCCTGTTTAAGACGACCTTCGGGCCGGGACCTATGGACAACTTCCAGAGATCCCTGGCCTGGCAGTGCTATCGAGAAGCACTACCCGTTCGGGATAAGCTCTACAGGCATGGCTCGAGAAACACGGGGCCGACCTGTCCGAGATGCCGGCAGAGCGACGAAACCGTTCTGCACGCACTCGTACAGTGTCCCACCATTTCCGAGCTGTGGGCTTACGTCGAACAACTGCTATCGCGTGTGG
>NC_068981.1:27404773-27405407 GCF_001194135.2 Octopus bimaculoides
ATATATATATATATATATATATATATAGCGAGAGTGAGAGAGAGAGAGAGAGAGAGAGAAACAGATGGGGAGAGAGGGGCAAAGGAGGCAGAAAGACAGAGATGGGGGAGGGAGGGAGATAGATATAGGTATATACACACATACATACAAACACACATAAATACGTACATACATGTACATACACGCATACATATATGCATACACAGAGAGGTACATACATAAATGCATACATGCATACATACATGCATACATACATGCATACATAATACCTACATACATACATATATACATGCATGCATACATACATACAAACACATAGATTAGTGAGTGAATCAACGAAAGTTGCACTCAACATTTCTATTCAACGCTAGGTTGACTGAGTGTATATATGTGCATGGGTGTATGAACAAAAATACGTTGAACGAGAGAGAGAGAGAGAGAGAGAGAGAGAGAAAGTGATGAGTTAAATGGATAGATAATTAGATAGACAGATAGATATATAGAGAGATTTACAGACAGATAAACGAGAAAACAGAACAGAACAGTGCCGGGATTTGGTGGCGGTGGGGGGAGGGGGAGGGAAAGAGACAGAAATGGTATCACGGAACGAAAGGATGAGGAAAAGAAAGGACAA
>NC_068981.1:27406362-27407165 GCF_001194135.2 Octopus bimaculoides
CACCACCATTCCACCATTCCACCATTCCACCATTCCACCATTCCGTATTTTAGACAAAAGGTTGGTTGGTTGGTAATTAACGTCGACTCGCGCACAACTAATTGAACACATCCAACCCAGGGGCATCGCAGCTTCCTGTCAACGGCTTTTTGTTGTTGTTTTTTGTTTTTTTTTTTACTAAAGCGCCGTCTAGCGGAAACAGTAGAAATGCCAAGGTCTGTGAGGCAAAATGTCAGACAATGGATATGATAGGAAAGAGATTCCGTCGTCAAGTTAAGGTTCGCAGCCACACAAAACGGTGTTTGGTGAATTTGGTAACACTCTGTGTATACACGCGTGCGTTTGTGCGCGTGTTAGCGTGCGTGTGCGCGCGTGTGTGTACGCGTGTGTGTTTGTGAGTGCCTGTATTTATACTTGCCATACGCGTAATTGTATGCATCCGCATGTATATATATTTATTTGTATGCATATGTATACATATAAAAGCGTATCTATACATACATGTAAAGCATATATATTCGTCTATAGATATGCATATATATACACTTATATGTATACAACGCGCATGTATATACACATATATATATACACAAACACACGTACATAAACATATGCATACATATACATACATATATACATATGTGTACATATATTTGTCTTAGACATAAACGTGTGTATACATATACACATATATATGCATATGTATGCGCATGTTTAGGAGTGGCTGTGTGGTAAGTAGCTTGTTTACCAACCACATGGTTCCGGGTTCAGTCCCACTGCGTGGCACCTTGGTCAAGTGTCTT
>NC_068981.1:27407356-27408851 GCF_001194135.2 Octopus bimaculoides
TGTGTGTGTGTGTGTGTGTGTGTGTGTGTGTGTGTGTATGTATGTATATATGTAGATATATATATATATATATGTGTGTGTGTGTGTATGAGTTTGTTTGTGTCTGTGTTTATCTCCCACCATCGCTTGACAACCGATGCTGGTGTGTTTACATTCCCGTGACTTAGCGATTCGCCATAAGTGACCGATAGAATAAGTACTAGGCTTACAAAGAATAAGTCCTTGGGTCGATTTGTTCGACTAAAGGCAATATATATATGCATATATACATGTATATATGTATGTGTGTATATATACGATATATATATACACACGCGTTTGTGTAAGTGGTGTGTGTGTGTGTGTGTGTAGAAAGAATGGGAAAGAGAGAGGAAGGGAGAAGGTAAAAGAAGTTGGTCTAGATAACGATGTTGTTTTTAACATGAATCAGTTGATGAATATTTCCCACAATGCACCTCGATATCTAATATGGTGGACTGTCTCCCGTGAAACGGAACAATAGACATTCTATGTGTACTGGATTGTGTGTGCGTGTACGTAAACTGTTGTTTATGAAACTGTCTGCTCCTCCCTGTGTATGTGTGTATGTGTGTGTATCGCCCATTTAGAAAACAGATAACAGATAATTGCCTGTTTGTGGTCAAGATTATGGTCTGGCAGTTATAAAAATACATACATACACATTATAGGCGTAGGAGTGGCGCTGTGGTAAGTAGCTTGCTTACCAACCACATGGTTCCGGGTTCATTCCCACTGCGTGGCACCTTGGGCAAGTGTCTTCTACTATAGCCTCGGGCCGACTAAAGCCTTGTGAGTGGATTTGGTAGACGGAAGCTGAAAGAAGCCCGTCGTATATATGTATATATATATATATATGTATGTGTGTGTGTTTATGTTTGTGTCTGTGTTTGTCCCCACACGCATCGCTTGACAACCGATGCTGGTGTGTTTACGTCTCCGTAACTTAGCGGTTCGGCAAAAGACACCGATAGAATAAGTACTAGGCTTCCAAAGAATAAGTCCTGGAGTCGATTTGCTCGACTAAAAGGCGGTGCTCCAGCATGGCTGCAATCAAATACCTGAAACAAGTAAAAGACAGAAAAGAGTATACACGCCTTCATACATGCAAGCATACAGCCATCCATATATTCATATACATACACACCTACTTACACTTGCACACACACACACACACATACACATACATGATCACACACACGCATACACATACACTAACATATTCTTTTATTCCTTTACTTGCTTGAGTCATTTGGCTGCGGTCA
The DNA here is from genome assembly GCF_001194135.2 of Octopus bimaculoides. NCBI lineage: Eukaryota > Metazoa > Mollusca > Cephalopoda > Octopoda > Octopodidae > Octopus > Octopus bimaculoides. The sequence continues at coordinate 27,408,640 of NC_068981.1, forward strand.
TACTGGACCACCGCCTTTGGTCGAGCAAATCGACCCCAGCACTTATTCTTCATAAGTCTAGTACTTATTCTATTGGTTTACTCTTTTGCCGAACCATTAAGTTACAAGAACGTAAATACACTAACATTGGTTGTCAAGTGATGGTGGGGGGACAAACACGGACACATACACAAATATATATATACATATACATATACATATACATATATATA
>NC_068981.1:27409058-27410107 GCF_001194135.2 Octopus bimaculoides
ATATATATATATATATATATATACGACGGGCTTCTTTCAGACACCATGATAATATGGAAATAGCAGCTAGGCAAAATTGCAGCTAGGCGTGAAATAATTGTTATTCAATCTGATCCTTCTCTTCATTTAGGGATAGCTAACCCGATTATGAAACTTTTCTGTAAATTATTTAAACACCTCGTCCAGAGATTAAAGAAGTTTTAATGAAAGATACTATAAAAAATCTCTGACTCTACTACATCCAACTTTGCTCAAAATGTCGTCTCATCAACCTCTCTTAACTGAATAATGCATGAAATGTATATATTTGTTAAATTCTAATCCATTTAAATTCAGCACCAACCAGCATACATACAGGTTTCGAAACAAGTAAAAGCAATGTCACTTGCTTTTTAGCTACTGCTGGTATTCGAAGCTTAGAAATTAACAATAAACTAACTTAAAATGAAGAAGCGTATCTAAATTATACAACAGATAAGGAACAGCGTGCTCTTATTAGCACTCTTTACATAACGCAGTATTTAAATTCCTTCTTCCCAAACTCCCACACTTAACTGACAACACACAAACAATATTTTTTTGTGTCAACAAAAGTATTTCAAACTTTAGGATTTGTAACCTATAATTTGTAACCTATCACACATCCTACTGGTTAATCTACCACTCGAGATTTCCCGACCTGCTGTTTAACGCTTCCCACGCAGGCGCTATTCTTCGTAATTCATACAACGACAAACACCATATTTCCACCGCCACTACCACGTACCTATGAATATTAGCATCAAATACTCCATCAATTTAGTTCTGACGTCTTCTGAACCGCTCGAACGCATTTATTCACTCTGACTATTTGGATTTCTTCATTGAAATTTTATATTTTATGTTGTATAATTCATTTCATATTTCGATTTGATCTATATTTTTCGCTGAACTTAGTGCAAATTACTCTTTTCATGTTTGTATACCTATATATGTATATGTATATGTATATGTATATGTATATGTATATATATATATGTGTGTGTGTGTGTGTGTGTGTGTGTGTGTGT
>NC_068981.1:27411972-27412805 GCF_001194135.2 Octopus bimaculoides
CGGGTGTTGGGTTGCAGCTAGAATATACTGTTGTCATGGATACCGCCAGTATAAGAAAAGACAAATGGATATATTGCGTCATCAAGGCCTTTATAGAAATACCGACTAATTCTCTCGTCTCACACGCGCGCGCGCGCGAGCCGCAGACACACACATATACATGCACGCATATACGCAAACATCCATAACCATTAATACATACACACATACATACATAAAAGCATACATATATACATACATACATACAAAGGAATCTTGAAATAAAACGGAACAATGACATACATACATACATACATACAAATATACACACACATTCCTACATACATACATACATACATACATACATACATACATACATACATACTTGCATACACATGTGCATACTTGTGCATACTCATGTGCGCATGTTCACACATATGGCCATTACCGCAACCACTACCACAACCGACTCGAATGCTGTCGCCTATACTCTAATCAGCGCCACTAATGGTAAAACCGTTGCTGACTCCTCCGCCACCACCACCATCACCACCATCGTCAATTATGATGCAAACTCTACAACCAGAACTACTACTACTACTACTACTACTACCTGTACTACAAATACTATTACCTCTACAATAATGTTCACCTCTACCACGAACACCTGACACATTGTAAACACTACGACCACCATCACAACCTCTACGACTACGACTACCACTACCACTACTACTATCACCACCACTACTGCCACCACCACTATCACCACCACTACTGCCACCACCACCACCACCGCCGCCACTAGCACCACCACTACCACCACCACTACTATTACCACCGCCACCACCACT
>NC_068981.1:27414633-27417817 GCF_001194135.2 Octopus bimaculoides
AAAAGAGTAGAAGAGTAAATATATACACAGACATGTGTGTGTGTGTGCAGGCATGACGTTCTTTCAGTTTCCCGCAACCAAATCTATTCAAAAGTCTTGCCTAAGGTTTCACGCAGAGGCACCGAACCCAAAACGAAGCGGTAGGGAAGCAAAACTTCTTAACACATAACTACGTCTGCACCCACCGTCTAAGTAATTCAGCGTTCCCTAAACACTTGCACCCGTCACATAACCCTTACTGGAAGCCGGGTCGAAACACTCTGTAACAAAGATGGTCCCTTGGGAATTAACTTCACAGGCAACCCACCCGCTAGGCCGGGTCCCATTGTTTCTTCTTCCTAACTTATTTTACTCACTCACCTTGATGATTCGACGACAACGACGACGGCCACGATGACCACGGTGACCACGAGAACCATGACAACGGCAGCCACGACCACCACCACGACGGCCACTACTACGACGATGATAGTGATGATGATGAGGATGACAACAATAACAACGGCAGCAACGAAGACGAGTATGATTATAATGATGATGATGATGATGATGATGATGATGAGAGCGATAATGATGGCGTCGCTGGCTGCTTGTCGCAACGGCAGCGGAGAAATGAGAATATATTCCGTTGACTGCGTGAATAATAACTGAAGCAAACGCGTGAGTATTTAACTGAAATATTTATTGCTGGACATAAAGATATTTGGTGTTGGCTATTTACAATGGACAATATGAATAATTGCTTACTGGAAGAACGACAATCTGCTCCAAAATTATAGAAAGCTACCTCTGTGTGACAACGTGCGGTCGGTCCAAAATTATACGAAGTCAACTGTGAAAATCTCCGTGGCGACTGAGATCTGTTGGCCGATTGCGTAGCAAGATTGGAGGCGCGTTAGTTCGCGAGCCGCCTTCAACACTCTGGGATTAGAAAAGCGTCAAGGACGGATTTTACAGGCGATTCAAAGCACATTCGAGTAAACCATATCACGCCATAGCCTCATGGCCAATTTATAGACCGATAACGTGAACTTATGCTGGTTCACTCGCGATGTCTGACCGAGTGTCTAGCGTTTAGGCTTCGAGTCAATTCTACAATAACAATGATAATGATGACGTGGATGATTACTAAGATGAGGATGACGATGACGGTGGTGAATAGGAGGGGGACGATGACGATAATAGGGAAGAGAATGATGACGAAAACGGCGATGATGATGACGATAAATGGCTATTATAACGAATGAGATTTATGTTATTGTAAATGTGAAAATTGTAAATTTCATGGCTTTGACTGTCACATCGAACATACAAAGGGAGCCTATTGTTTCTTTCTCCGCGCTTTCTCTCCCCGTTATCTCTCTCTCTCTCTCTCTCTCTCTCTCTCTCTTTCTCTCTCTCTCTCTCTCTCTCTCTATCTATCTATCTATCTATCTACCTACCTACCTACCTATGTCTATCTATCTATCTATCTATCTATCTATCTATCTATCTATCTATCTATCTGTCAATCTAACGAAAAAAACTTATGATTTAGGTGGGTAGTTTCATGTCTCAGATACACAAACACACACATACGCACGCGCATACATATGTATAGCAAAATTTGTGTGTGTCTGTGTCTTTACACAGACACACACAAATTTTGCTATACATATGTATGTGCGTGTGTATGTGTATATATATATGCATACGTATATATATGTATGTATAAAGATACATTCATAATATATATATATATGCCTATAAATACCTGTGCATATATACAGAGAGAAAAAGAAAGAAAGAGTATGTGAGTTTGTGGTAAAGTTTTATTGTAGCAAAATAATTGCGTGTAAAGAGTTAGTTTGATTCTATAAGTTTTTACGAGAATCATAAAGAGGCTTGCAGTAAGAAACTAGACTTGTCACCTCGCGCAGGACATTTTGTATGGCTTCCATAAGCTTGGCTTTATCTATGGTTTCTGACACCAGTGAGACGTAATAAATCACAGCCTATATCTATCTATCTATCTATCTATCTATCTATCTATCTATCTATCTATCTATCTATCTATCTATTTATCTATCTATCTATCTATCTATCTATCTATCTATCTGTCTATCTGTCTGTCTCTATCTATCTATCTATCTATTTACCATTGTCTGTCAGCATACATGAGTTGGTGACGTATATAGATATAAATGCGAGTGTATGTGGTTATGTGTGTGTGTGTGTGTGTGTGTTTATCCCGAAGGCTCTGAAAGGGTACGTCCTCGAGAAAAACGAATTTGATTTTCGAATTCTGCGTCTCACAATGTCGTTCGTAAACGATAAAAAAAAATTGTGCGAGAAATAACCCAATACTTCCACTATCCATCACCATCAATCTATCTTTCAATATCTATTTACCTTACACTTTAATACTCGCTCTCTGTGTGTATCTATTAATTCTCACCTATTGCTTTCATTTTAAACTAATGCTTAATTTCATTTTATCACAGCTATCCCGTACAAAAGTCCTGTTTTCTAATTGGGTAAAAATGATCAAACTTTAAACCTCAGTAAAATTTTTCTAAAATTTTTGTCTGGAACAAATGAATAAAAATCTCTGATTCATCCTGTAAAAGTACATCAATTTACCAAATTTGAAAAATTTCACTTAATTTTAATATTTCAAAATCTGTGACAGCGACAGAAAAGATCTCTAATTTTCTTTTGTTTGTCTCTTTCATTTTCTCATAGTAAACTTTCTCACTCTATAAAAATATATAAACTCATACTGAGTATGTGTGATATAGTCTTCGGCCACTAAGGTCTGATTCAGATCCCAATGGCCGAAGACTAGCCACACGCTTGAAACTCAGAGTTTCAAGGAGTGCGAATCAAACTGTTTTGATCTATACACGTAACTCCTAATAAATTCTTTCGTTTGTCTACTCGTATACGTATATATATATATATATATATATACATACATACACACACATACACATATATATATATATACATATATATATACATATATATATACATAATTTCACATATGTACGAGTATGCAAATTTATATATGTACATTTATACACATATACACATAAACACATACGCAGTCACACAAATATGTATACATATGTATACATATATGTATATATACGTATGTATATACACACACACACACACACACACATACATACATATATATATA
>NC_068981.1:27419037-27423287 GCF_001194135.2 Octopus bimaculoides
ATATATATTTCGTGCAGAAACTCAGCATCAATTAGGACGACTGGAATAAATTTAAATGTTACAATGCTTCACATTAGGTTAAAATAACAATGTAAACTGATTATTTTTATCCAAGTGATTTGCAGAAAAACAGCAGAAGAGAATCTCCTGGCGGATCGTTTCGGAATTTGTAAGTCACTCCTCAGAGAAGACGTAGCCAATCTCGCTTAGGAACGATCGGCAAAATTTCACACTTCTGTCTGACTATCTGAACCATGAAATCCTTGAGAAACACTTCGTGAAGATTTCCAGCTTTAATAGAATGCATTTTCCTCTACCTTTTAGATTCGGGTGCTATCTCCTCCACTCTGCTTTGCATTTATGTATTCACATGTGTATGTCTGTGTGTGTATGTGTGTGTATGTGTGTGTGCGTGTGTGCGAGCTTGCGGGCGGGCGTGTGGGCATGTGTGCATGTACATATGTAGGATAAGATAACTGAAATGAGTAAAGAGTGACTGCGCTGAGAAAGGTGAAAGAGAGGAAGAGAGAATATTATAAAGTAACACTTGTTGCCGCTTTGCAGTTATTTTTGTTGTTTCCGCCCAGTTCAGCCCTCATCAAGCAGATCTAAAATAAAGTCATTTTAGCCGTGACTAACCGACCAACTAATCTATTTTTTTCCGGCTCAGTCTATCTGGAACTACATCCTCTGATGTGTCTTTTCCATTTCGAAGGCAGCAGTGTATGAAGCGAGGGAAATTTCTCTGCTATTTTTAGCAGGTCTAGTAACCACTTACTATTTGACTCATCGTCTCGTTTATAATATTGTTGCGTTTCTCACCTTTGTTTTGTTTTTTTACCTCTAATTGAGCATTCTTACCATCAAAACCAATCCATTTATTCTATTTTTCATTTAGAAGAAACACGGTACCACATTATCGACGAAAGTACGACAGTCTTTGAGGAAGATTTAACTACTATTTCTAGCATGTCGAGTGACCACATAGCGGCTTTGTCTTTGGCTTTCTACCATTGTTGCTTTTGTTATTATTATTGCTGTTTGCTGCTGCTGCTGCTGTTGTTGTTGTTGTTGTTGTTGTTGCTCTTGTTTTGTTTATTCCATATCGCCTTCGGTCTCAGTTCAAATGCAGCTGGTCGCACAGTATGATTACAGCCAATTTTTTGCACTTGTGATCGGAGGTGGTGGTGGTGGTGATTATGGCGGTGGGGTGGTTGTGGTGGTGGTTCTGGTGGCATTTTTGATGATGATAGTGATGATCACGATGCTGTTGTTGTTGTGGACAATGATGAGGATGATGATAGTGATGATGATGACGATAATGATAATGATGATGATGATGATGATAACGATAATGATGACGATGATGATGATGATGATAATGATGATGATAACGATAATGATGACGATGATGATGATGATGATTATGATGGTGGTGATGGTGATGATGATGATGATGACGATGATGATGATGATGACAATAATGATGATGATGATGATGATGATGACGATAATGATTATGATGGTGGTGATGATGATGATGATGATGATGATGATGGTGGTGGTGATGATGATGATGATGATGATGATGATGATGATGATGATGATGAGATGATGATGATGATGCTTGTTGCTGTTGTTGTTATAGCGTCTGGGGCGATATTTCTGATAATTAAGGTTGATTAAAGAAAACTGCTACTGCTACTGCTACTGCTACTGCTACTGCTTCTCCTGTTGCTGCTGCTGATACTGCTGCTGCTGCTGCTGATAGTGACAACGATTATGGTTAAGGTGATGGTGGTAACGGTGATGGTGGTGAAGGGAGATTACAATGGCGTCGGCAGCAGATTTTGTTGCTGTAGCAGAGGTGGTGGCGGAGCTTAAATTACGATTATTATAATGATGACGATAGTGTCGACAACGGTAACGATGATGACGATGATGATGACGACGATGATGATGATGGTGATGATTAAGATAATGATGATGATGATGATGATGATGATGATTAAGGTGATAATGATGATGATGATGATGATGATGATGATGATGATGACGTAGACGAACGGCAATGACATTGTCGTTTACTAAAATTGTAAGGCGTCAAAGGTACCCTAGCTTACTTCTTCTTTCCTGCTCAGATAACATCATCTCACATAACACAATATCACATGACCACCGGTCATACGATTCCAACTTAGTGTCTACCGTTCTATGCCAGTGTATAATTGTCTCCCTTTACACACTGTGTATGTCTTCGTGTGTACCCGCGCGTGCGTGCGCGTTCGTTTTTGTGAGTGAGTGTGCGTGAATAGTTGTGCACATGAGTATGGCTGAGATATGACTAAATAACATTTAAGGACCCTTGGTTCGCAGTCTTGAGACAATGGATCCGAGCCCTCAGTATGGCACCTTCGGCGTGAGGTGGGTGGATGGGCGGGTAAGTGACAGTTACCATAGCCTTTTGGAATAAATGCCTTCTGAGTTAACATCCATCGATGGAAACTTTGTCGAAACCTGTCAACCAGATTTCACCTGTGAATCGAAATTTCGTCCAAGCAACGTGTTGATTCTACCTGAGGATTACGCTAAAGGTACACGTACCTGTGAAATATTCGATAACTTCTAAGCCAATTCAATGAGTTCGGTTGATCGAACAACTTGAGCCTTATTGTCGAAAAGCAAGGAGATTTAATCAGTAATAAAAAAAATATCAAGCAGAAAAGGAAAAAAATTCAGTTGTCTATCTATCTATCTATCTATCTATCTATCTATCTATCTATCTATCCATCTCTCTCTCTCTCTCTCTCTCTCTCTCTCTCTCTCTCTCTCTCTCTCTCTCACACACTATATATATATATATATATATAGAGAGAGAGAGAGAGAGAGAGAGAGAGATAGTGAAAGAGAGAAAGACAGAGATTCTATTGTAACTGTAAATCTATGAATGAATGTCTATGCTTAGGTATAGGTGTGCATGAATATACGGAAATGTATATACATGCGACTGTGTGAGTATATATATGTATGAATATATATATACGTGTGTTTGTGTGTGTGTGTATGTGTATGTATTTATGTGCATGTATGTATATGTCTCTGTATGTATGTATCTCTATATGTAATGTATGTTTATGCCTGTGTATGTATACATATGTGTCAATGTCTGTGTGTCTACATGTGTATGTGTGTGTCTATGTTTGTGTGTGTGTGTGTGTGTGTGTGTGTGTGTGTGTGTGTGTGTGTGTGTGTGTGTGTGTGTGTGTGCACAAGCGAGGAATATTCAATCGGTTGCCATGGTTATTAATGGACACGCTGAAATTAAAATATTCTGTTTTTGTATTTGTCTTGTTTATATATATAATTTTCATTTTTTTTATTTTTATTTTTATATTTACTTATTTGTTTCTTTCTTTATTTATTATACGTCTTCCCGGGTGTGTTTACCAAAGTCTCCAAACACTGGCTTTCCACACAACAGACACACTGAAAACAATAAGAAACGCAGCAACAACAAAAACAACAACAACAACAACAACAGCAGCAGCAGCAGCAGCAGCAAGAACAACAAAACCGGCAACAACAATAACGCAACATGGCCGACAACAAGAGTAAAATCAACTTCCAACATTTTCGATAGCAACAGCAGCAACAAACACTATACAAAACAACGAACAATAACAACAACAACAACAATAACAGCAGCAGCAGCAACAGTAACGACATAGATATCCCCCCTCACCAAAAAAAAAAAAAGAAAGAAAAATCCAACGCTGCAAAAGAATAAAATCGACTTCAGCAACAATAACAATAATAATAATAATAATAATAATAATAATAATAACAACAACAACAATAGTACCATTGCAATGAACTAAAACAATGAACTAAAACAATGAACTAAAACAAACGCGATAACAATACTTGTGAGGGAATTTGCTGGACAGAAACTGTGAGGAAACCCGATGTATGTAAATATACATATATATAAATGTTTGTTAGAATAAATAAATAAATATATATATATATATGTGTGTGTGTGTGTGTGTGTGTGTGTGTGTGTTGCAAAGCCACTACACATTCTTTATTTTCTCTCCTTGTCTCTTTCTGTGTTCCTTTCTGTGGAAGAGCGTAGGCTCGAAACGTTAAAGACTTTTTCAATTCCCAACCGTTAAACTAATACATCTGTTTGTTGTCTATACCACCTGTCTTCGTCTTTTGTCTTTTTCTGTGAATTCTCCCTATATATA
>NC_068981.1:27424543-27431399 GCF_001194135.2 Octopus bimaculoides
CATATATATAGATAGATACATAGATAGACAGACAGCCAGCCAGCCAGTCAGACAGACAGACAGACAGACAGACAGACAGACAGACAGATAGATAGATAGATAGATAGATAGATAGATAGATAGATAGATAGATAGATAGATAGATAGATAGACATTGCCAGAACGCTTCTGTGAAAACCCTGTAAAACGCAACAGACCGAACGTAATTATGTTGGACAGAGAAAAGAAAAGCTTTGCTGCACAGTTGAAGAAATCACTTGTCCGCCAGATGTTTAACTTAATGTTAAAGATAAAAGACAAAGAAAGCTTCTATGGCAACCAATGAAAGCAAAAATATGCAAGTTATTACAACGGAATTATAATTTTAAATTTCTACACGTGATTACTGGAATATTTAGTGATGTAACGCTGCCTCTGCGTTAGGTCTTGAGGTGGAATGACGGCTTCAGAGAATCAGAAAGGACACAAGTAATTATAATTTATAATTACAAGGCAATAATGGAATTGTAATAGCATGAAAACAGATTCCATAAGTGTTGCTTTGTAGTATGTGTACGAAGACACATGTTCAGAGAAAAATGAACTTCTGTGTGTGTTTGCGTATGTATATATGTGTGTATATGTGTATGTAAGTATGTATGCATGTTTGTATGGAGGTATATATTTATGTATGTATTTATGAATGCATGTATATATGTATTTTTGTATGAGATCATGTATGTATGTATGTATGTATGTATTTTTGTATGTAAGTATGTATATATGTATGCATGAATGAATATATGTGTGTATGCAAATATATTAGTGAAAACATAAATTCACACAGTGTCATGCGAGTATGCAAAATGTTGAATGTATATATATACATATATATACGTATATATATATATATATATATATATACGTATATATATATACATATATGTGTGTGGTGGGGGTTGTGTGTGTGTATATTCACTCACATTTACACATACTTACATACATACATACATACATACATACATACATACATAACTGGTTCTGTATTCCATCCTAAACATATGAAGAACATGGAAAGTGCTCCAGGAAACATCACCAACACCATCACCACCACCACCACCACCACCACCACCACCACCACCACCACCACCAGCGCCACCACTACCACCGACGTCGCCGCCACCACTACCAACGCCGTAGCTACGTAAATTCCGTGAGTCAGGCATGTTAAACACATCCACATACAAATACGGAATGCGTAAAACGCACCCACATGCCAGTGAAGTATATACACTCGTACACAGAAATGGACGTGAGAAGCGCAAACATTTGTATATTAAAGTAAAACGAATATGCACCAGACAAATTTATTCGTGAGCACAAACACGCATAGAAGGATACACATTACAAGCAAGTAAATGTATGTATATATGTACTTGTATGTATACGTGTATATCTACTTTCATATATACATTGCATATCGACAACTACTTTGAAACCTTCGGCTCCTATATCCAGATTATAAATTCACATTTATACTTACAATAGTTCGTGCACTTGGTTTTGTGAGTAAATGCTTAACTTATAATCTGGGTAAGTTACAGTGTTCAGAAAAAACAAATCGACCAACTAATTCACATATTACAAATACAATCTGTAAGCGGAACAGTAAAAGTATGCAAGACTTTTCTCAAGTTCAAAATCTGAATTTATTTTTATAATCTACATTATTTACAACCGCGAGACTTTGTATCTTCGTCAGGAAGATTTCAAATAGTTAAAAATAAAAGGGAACACACGAGAGGGTGCTGAAAAGATGCTGGATTTAAGAGTGCCGCGAAAAGCCTGGCTGGAGGCCAAACCTTCCGAGTTCTTTTACAGGGCTTAGAAAAACTGATGGACCGTTGCAATAAGTGTGTGAATCTGAGAGGGGAATATGTGGAATAAAACCATGATTAATTGATCCTCCTGTATTTTCTTTTACCCAAAGTCAGGAACTTTTCAGCACCACCTCTTATGTCCCATTTGTCTCATATATCCCAAAAGCTCCACCTATACAAACCTCACACCAACCCCCTACACCATGATCCCATTTGCAGACGTCAGCAACAACCACAGCAGCAGCAGCAGCAGCAGCAGCAACAACACCGACAACAACGCCGCTTCCAATCCAAAAACTATTTGCTATTGAGTGTTATAGTATTGGGTTGTCCGGAAAGTTCGTGCCGATTTTTAAAGGAAAGAAAAAGGTCAATAAATACTTGCCATGACATTTTTAATCAACCAAATACGAACCATTTTGTTGGACAATGCGTCTCCATCTTTCCTTTAACTTGAAAATACCCTCTTCCCAGAATTTAGGTGGTTTCAAGGCAAATAAGTCGAAAGATAAGCTACTGTAAATCGGCACGAACTTTCCGGACAACCCAATACTATAATTGTTGCTGCTGCTGCTGTTGCTGCCGTGGCCACTGTTGTCATTGTTTTCGTCGTCGTCGTCGTCGTCGTCGTCGTCGTAATCGCTGTCGTTGTTATTGTTGTTGCTGCTCGTGCTGCATCTTCTGCTGCTGGTGTTGCAACCGTTGTCAAATCAGAGATTTCTATGAACAAACGTCACTCCAGCTGTGACCATTCCGTATATTTTTTTTTTTTTTACGGCGATAGAAATATGTCTTTACGTTTTGAAAACAGAATGAATTTAAAAAAAAAAAGAAAAGGATTTAGCTGTTATTTCTAGCAAACTGGGTAATCACACATTGAGTAGCAGAAGCAGCACCAGCTACAGCACTGCGATAGTAGTAGTAGTAGTAGTAGTAGTAGTAGTAGTAGTAGTAGTAGTAGTAGTAGTAGTAGTAGTAGTAGTAGTAGAAGAAGAAGAAGAAGAAGAAGAAGAAGAAGAAGAAGAGGCAACAGTAGCAGTTATTTAAATAAGCCTCACAGATCACCTATCAACAAATGTGATGTAGTCGTGACCATCCTACAGATTTTTTTTGTTTTTTACTAATATCCTATATCTATCTAAGGCTACATAAGCCAATGTGTCGTTTCATTTTCGGGACATCGGAGCATGATCTGAGGCGAAATTTAATTGTTATTTCTACCAAATTGAATGACCAGGTATTGATTCTTGTTATTGTTGTTGTCACTAGTAGTAGTAGTAGTAGTAGTAGTAGTAGTAGTAGTAGTAGTAGTAGTTGTAGTAGTAGTAGTAGTGGTGGTGGTGGTGATGGTGGTGGTGGTGGTGGTGGTGGCGGTGGCGACGGCGGTGTAAAAACCAATTACAGAATGTTCACCTCACTAAATAGAAATGTCACTTCACATCAAGTTAACGCTGTATGTGTGTGTGTATGTGTATGTGTGTGTGTGTGTGTGTATGTGTGTATGTGCGCGCGCGTGTATGCGTATGTGTGTGTGCATATGAATCTGGACATGCCTGAGCATGTTTGTTTGTATGTATGTGTGTGTGTGTATCTAGATATATATATGTGTGTGCATATACATATATATATATATATGCATATATATATCTATACACACATGCATATATATACACATAAACATATTTGTGTGTGTGCATGTGTGTGTGTATGCGTGTGTGTGTCTGTATGCGAGTGTATGTGTGTGTGTGTGTGTGTATGTGTGCTTCTGTATGTAAAGTATTGTATTTCTTCCTTAATGTCAGAAAATATATACCTGTATATATGGGTTTAGATATATCTGCTAACCTATTTATATACCTATCTATCTTATCTATCTATCTTATCTGTCTGTCTATCTATCTATCTATCTATCTATCTATCACTTTATCACTCTATTATCTATCTGTCTTTCTGTCTACTTACCTACCTACCTACCGACCGACCTACCGACCTATCTATCTATCTATCTATCTTTCAGTCTAGGCATGTATACGCATGTATGCAATTGGATTTACATATATAAATATGCGCTTTAAGGATATATATATCGTTTAAAAGTGTGTTAGGTTATATGCGTATGTACATATGTATATATATGTGTGTGTGTTTGTAGGTATTTATGTATTTATATTTACTGTAATCATAAAAACACTCACACACACATACACACACATACACACACACACACACACGCACACACACACACACATACACATAATATTTACCACCTCAGCTTCGAGTAAAACTTTTCCATTCTATTTCAAAGCATTGATTCAATTTGTATCACATCACCGCCACTCTAAAACATCCATTACATCTGTATCCCTTTTCTCCGCCCACTGTTCTTCGGAGGGTGATGCAGCTAGGGTCCTCAGGTCCCTTTTCCGTAGGGTCCTATCAGATGCAACAGTCAATACACTTTCCGGTTGAATTCCTGTGCCTGACCAACCGAGAGAATGGATATTATCTAACCAGCTCATTCTTCGTTTATCGCTAGGTTTCCTTCCGGTTGACTCGGCTTGAAGAATCCATCTTGGGATTCTTTCCAGCGTCAATTCTAATCAAATGTCCGAAGTATCGGGACTCTGACCTCCCAATTCAGAAAAGTAGTGACATACATATACATATCTTTGAATGTGTGTATGTGTTTATATTGGGGAGGTGTGAATATAAACACGATTGACCAGTTGAAGTCGACACAGATGGTCAACACATCATTCTTTTAATTATTTTAGATATTTCGATAAGGTTGTACCATGCCTGCTTCGGGAAGAAGAGATTGCAATAGAGAAAACTATCCTTATAGCTGTTTCTAATCACACAAATAAGCTTTTTCTTTATTTTTTCCTTAACTTTTCTTGCCGTCTGAAACTTTAACTTCGGTTCATTAATAATTACTTTCATTAAGTATTTTCTAATTTCGCTATACATTTTGCATTATACGGTCTTTCGGAAGCTTGCTCATTGTTATTCTGTTCAGGCGCGTTTTTTAGACAGGTATAATTGACCTTAACGTTGTCTATGTTCAATAAATTTTGATACTTATGACCTACTAGGAAGTGAGTTTCTTCTTCTTCTTCTTCTTCTTCTTCTTCTTCTTCTTCTTCTTCTTCTTCTTCTTCTTCTTCTTCTTCGGATCAACTAGAACCCTCGACGTCGTAAGCGATTGAGTGCCAACAACAACATTGTTACTACCACACAGGAAGTGCTCTGACGAACTTCCTCTCTTAGTTCTAGATCACCTTGTGTCATATTGCCTGATTCGAAACTCACAGCATCTTATTCCAAATGCTGTTGTGCTTCCACGAATAAGGAAATCTTTCTACGATCGTAGCGTTTTTCCCTCGATCTGCCAGACTTTGAAACTCCCTTCCATCTCATTGTTTCCCCTCTCCTTATGACCTGAACTCTTTCAAGTCTAAAGTAAATCCATTCCTTTCATCTTAACTTCTCCTTCTTCATAGCTCCCCTACACTAAGTGGCTTTTCGCCTTGTTAGAGACTTTCTAATAAAAAAGAATTATTGATGTTAAAGAAAGTAAATATATTTGTTACTAAGGTCGACCTCTTTTACTGCGCTAATTAAATCTTCTCTATATTCATGTAATGTATGGTCGTTTTTGTGATACGGAACTTTTAGGCATGATCTTTGTGCATTTCGTTGTCTAGGGTTATGAATTTTGTTTTTAATGTATCTCGAAAGCATCTTCCATCCAGCTCAGTATATCTGCTTTGCCTTTAGGCGCTCGTGCTGACTTCAAACAGTTTCCAACTATGAGCAGTCGCTGTTGAAAAGCAGATATTTCCTACACTGCACTATTATCTAAACATCGTTACTATTCACGCTACTGTGTTTCTTTCTCAATACGAACGCCTTGAGTAAAATTCGACGATGTTAAATTGAATGAACTTGCATCTACTTTTTATTGACGCTATTGAACTAGTCATTTACGGCATTACTTCTATGCCGCTGTTGTAGTCTACTAACTTTTCTGATTTTACTGTTGATAGTATTAACAATGTACTTGCTAACTACAAAAAGCTCGCTCTTATCAGCTGACACCTTAGGTTTAATGTGCAGTTTTCTTTCTGATCTTTCATTACTCGTGTTTAGCTGACAACTCTATCCTATTATCTCATTTGACTTTAGGTGTTATTTATTTTGACTCAGCGTACGAAGATATTTTCATTATTTTTAATTTATAATCTATTTTGCTTCATACTTAGAACGGCTACAAAATATAAACCTAAACATTTATTATAGAAAAATAAAAAAAAGGGGCGGGCATTGAACAATTTTACATCGAAAACAAAATCTACTTTCTCTCTATCTAACATGACGTGATATCAAAAAGTTGCCGGAATGCACAGTGCTGTGGTTCCGCTGCTCGTCAATGGAAGAGTCTGTGTGCAGGTGAAGCTCATTGGTCGCTAACCTGTTTAATTAGTCTGCAAATAGTCTTCATGCTATCAACAGGTGTTTTGTTATTTATCTGAGGATTTGTAATGCCGTTAACCTTCTCACGAACCTTAGAGCTCACATCAAGATGCCGTTACTTTTAATTGTGCTAAGAAAGAACCAAGGAAGAAACCAAGGGGTGGTGGGGAGTTCGCAGAAGCACCATGCATATTGAGGTCTTCTGTGAGAATCTCCTGGCAAATAATTTGATTGATTCCAGTCAAGTCAGAAAATCGATTGAGTGCTTGGCAATGAATCTTATGGATGAGCTCACAAAATGTTTCCAGACGTGGCTGTCTGGTAAGAAGTTTCCTTCAAAACCACATGGTTCTGGGTCCAGTCCCACTGCATGGTACTTTGAGCAAATGCCTTCTACTATAGACCCGGGTCGACTAAAAACATTTGAGTGGCTTTTGGTAGATAGAAATTGAAAGTCGGTCGTATATATATATATATATGTATATATATGTGTGTGTGTGTGTGTGTGTGTGTGTGTGTGT
>NC_068981.1:27434665-27436008 GCF_001194135.2 Octopus bimaculoides
GTGTGTGTGTGTGTGTGATTGTATTTAGCACTATGACCCTTTTCTCAGCCTTGTCCCCTACCCCGTTGCCGCTGCTACTGCCCTTGAGATTTCCTTTTTAGTAAAGCATTGCAAATTGCAGTCTATATTAATTTCCTATATATATATGCGAGTGTGTGAGTGTGTGTGTGTGTGTGTGTGTGTGTGTGTACGCGTGTGTGTGTACGCGTGTGTGTAATCACACGCGCGCGGACACACATATACAAACACACGTATGCATGTAAATATGCATGTTTTTTTCTGAATGCACAGCTATTTATCTATCCATCGGTAAAAGAAGTTATCTCGGGACGAATACCACAGTAAATTTGCCTTTCGGCGGAGTATGTGCGTTAAGTAAGAAACATAGATGGCAAATGTATTATATGAGTGTGTGTGTGTGTGTGTGTGTGTGTGTGTGTGTGTGTGTGTCCATGCGTTTATTGATTTAATGATTGGTTTAATATTTGATTGCTTCATGATCAATTGACTCGTTAATTGATAGCCTTATTGACAGATTGCTTGCGATCGTTGTCACTTCTCTGTCTAAATGACTGTTCAGAACATATATGAGTGTGTGTGTGTGTGTGTGTACATTATGTATCAAATGCAGTATTAGATTATAATAGTAATATGTGCATCGGAGCCAAAGATACACAGAAAAAGCAAATTTTTGTGCGGTATTTGTCCGGAAATAAAATGTTTTACGGACGTACCGTGTTTAAAAACACAATGTATATATATCGAAAGCAGACGAAAATCATCTTATCAACAGTTAGATGCATTTCTGCCTCTTTGCACTTCGTCAGTAGCATGTACTCACGGTCAATCTCATGCTATGAGAAAATCTGCCGCTACAGATGTAAGAAAACAGTGAATAAATAAATCCCAGTTGAATAGAATTCCTGTTACAATCACCAAAAGTAGTATCTGATTAAAATAGCCATCAGTATATCATACTTAATATCAGTAAATTATGAAATTTGGACGCGCCGTGATTTCAACACAGGTGAGGAAAGTAAGGGGAGGAGGTTGTGTAGTCATATCGGAAAGCTATGTCAAGAATGTAGGTAAGTGTATAATATGTGTGTGTGTGGGGGGGGGGAATTTAAGGATATGAGTTGATAAAATGTGTACCAGTTGAGCACTAGTGTTGATATAATCGACTATACCTTCCACCCATCACAATTAAGACCTCGCGGCTTTAGTAGAAAGAATTAATTTACCAAAACTGCACAATACTATTTGAAGGAGCTTTACCTGCTGTTTCTAACAGGTCAAGCGAAAATATATAGACTTCCATTTCGCAGTATTCGTTACAGCAT
>NC_068981.1:27436674-27437190 GCF_001194135.2 Octopus bimaculoides
GTTCCTATGTTCAGCGAATAATCAGTGATATGTCGTACACAATATCAGAATGACGTTAAATATAAAGCTTACATCGTGTGCAGGCGTGGTGCTGCGTGTATACATATGTAGTTGTATGTTAGATTGAGAGTGCGTGTGTTTATGCGTGTGTGTGTGTGTGTGTGTGTGTGTGCGTGCGTCAAAGTAAGTAACTATGTGTCATTTTTTGGAAGCGTTAGACAGATTTAAATGCCATGAAAGAGAAAAAGAAAAGAAGAGAAAAGAAGGAAGGAAGAAGAAAAAGAAGAAGAAGGAGAAGAAGAGGAGGAGAAGAAGACGTGTAGAAAACACGAGGAATAAAGGTAGGAAGAGATGCTGTCTGGATGACAAGTGGTTAGTGTATGTAAGTGTGGAATATAGGTAAATGTAGAATATAGGCATCTAGGAATTTATATACATATATACATACATATACATATATGTATATATATATATATATATATATATATATATATATATATATATATATATATATAT
>NC_068981.1:27438928-27439293 GCF_001194135.2 Octopus bimaculoides
AAGGTGGTCGCTATGGTGATGGTGGTCTTCCCTGTGGTGTGACTGCTACTGCTGCTACTCATCATGGTAGTGCTAGTGGCGTTACTGGTTGGTACTGGTGGTGTCGATGGGGCTGGTGGTGTTGGTGGTGCTGCTGCTGCTGATGTTGTTGTCGGTGGTGGTGGTGATGGTGTGATGCTGTTAGCGATGGCAACGGTGGTTGCGGTATTGTCAAAGATAATGGTTGTGGTGGTGATTGTGGTAGTGTTAGTAGCGGTGATGGTTGTGGTGTTGGTGTTGCTGATGGTTGTGGCTGTTGTTGTTGTTGCTGGTGGTGGTGGTGGTGGTGGTGGTGGTGATATTCTGTGGCACCATGACCAGTTGTG
>NC_068981.1:27440300-27441774 GCF_001194135.2 Octopus bimaculoides
ATATATATATATATATATATATATATATATATATATACATATACACATATATATACACACACACACACATATATACACATATATACATATATATACATATATACACATATATATACATATACGCATACCTGTAAATATATATGTGTGTGTGAGTAGATATGTATATATGTATATATGTGTGCGTGGGTATACACATACGTATACATTAATACATGCATACATATATATATGTGTAGAGAGATAGATAGATAGATAGATAGATAGATATAAATACAATAAGATATATACATATATATATATATATATATATATATATATATATATATATATATACAAACATGTACATATACATACATTTGATGTACACATATTCATAAATGTGTCGCATTGCTGCACTTACACATTGCGCACCCAGCTATACGCACACACACACACACACACACACATACACACACACACATTCACATACATACACGCATACTATGGCACATAGCCACAGTTATACGTACGTACTCATCATACACAGAGAAACATCCACACATATATACCAATATATAGTGGCTGTGTGGCAAGAAGTTTGCTTCTCAGCAATGGGGTTCTGAGCTCAATCCCACTGTGTAGCACCTTTGAGCAGATGTTTCAATAGCCCCGGGTTTGCTAAAAATAGTAACCAACCATCCCTCATATCATACCCTGTTGTCATTAAAAAGGAAGAGCGTATTGAATAATGTAACCAAATTTTGCAAGAACACTACATCACATACGAAAAATGACATCACTTGAATGGCAGCGATTTTCGGATTTGTATATCCATGCTTTTTCCAAAAGTTGCACCATAACACCCTCAAGAGTTTCAGATACAACATTTTTGATTTCTCTATTGAAGTTCTCCTTCAGTTGCACCAGGGTTTCCGGTTTGTTGACATAAACCCTCTCTTTCAAGTATCCCCACAAGAAAAAATCTGGGCTAGTCAAGTCTCGAAAACGTGAAATCCATTCAAAGTAGATCTCACACATGGTTCCAGCAAGATGGGACAACTGCTCATACAAGAGAAACAATGCTATTGCTCTGGCAGTGCTTTGGAGAGAGAAGAATCTCCCACTACGGCAATGTCAACTGGCCTTTACATTCCCCAGACTTGACTAGCCCAGGTTTTTTTTGTGGGGATGCCTGAGACTCTGGTGCAACTGAGGGAGAACATCAATAGAGAAATCATAGAAGTGGGGTCTGAAACTCTTGAGGGTGTTATGGTGCAAGTTTTGGAAAGAGCACGGACATGCGAAGCCGAAAATGGCTGCCATTTAAGTGATGTCATTTTTCATATGTGATGTAAGGGTGTTGCGAAATTTGACTTGTGCATATTAATTTCCATTATATCCTTTATGTTGCATCTAAATTTTATGCATTTATTTGTAAAGTTAACGAAGTTATTAAACATTGAAACCCATCAGTGATTTTGGGGACACCCTATAT
>NC_068981.1:27441967-27443112 GCF_001194135.2 Octopus bimaculoides
GAGAGAGAGACAGACAGACAGACAGACAGAAATGCAGACAGACAGAGGCAAAAACACAAACAGACAGAAAGACTGACAGAGACAAAGACAGATAGAAAGAGTGATAGATAAATAGATAGATAGATAAAGAGAAAGAGAGAGAGAGAGAGAGAGAGAGAGAGAGAGAAGGAAAGAGAAAGAGGGAGAGATAGTGAGAGAAAGAGAGAGGAAAATGGATAGAGAATGAAGTTCATAAAAAGAGGAAAAAGAGCAGAAAGTGAATGAATGAAGAATTTTTTTGTGTGAATGTATGTTAGAGTTTCTGAATATGGGTGTGTGCATGTGTGTCCTCGCATAGCTACATAGATACATAGATACATGCATGCATACATACACACATGCATAAACTCTTATATACATACATTCATACATACATACGTGCACACATAGATACATGTATGCATACAAACATACATACATTCATACATACATGCATACATGCATTCATACATATGCACATGCACACATACATACATAGACACAAGCAAGCATACAAACACACATATACACACATATATATATATATATGCATATATATATGTCTTGCACATGCGAATAAACGTATGCTTACGTAAGGCTTATCTGTGTGTGTGTGAGTGTGTGTGTGTGTGTGTGTGTGCGCGTGTGCGTGTGTGTGTGTGAGTGTGTGTGTGTGTGTGTGTGCGCGTGTGCGTGTGTATGTGTGTGTGTGTGCGTGCGTGTGTGCGTGTGTCGATGAATATGTATGAATAAGCAACTTCGAACACCCTTATATGGCCCCCAGGGTGTCTTTGAGTCTACACAAAAGCGGGTAAATAGAAGTCGGGTATCTTTATACACCCGGGGGTTTAACTAGGTACATTTTTTCTGAGCATTCATCCAATGCACCGAGATCAATGGACGAGCACTCAGTGCATACGCGCGCTCACACACACACATACACACACACGTATGCACGTACGCACGAGCGCGCACACACACACACACACACACACACACACGTGCACTTACACATACATACAGACATGTATGTATTTATGAATGCATATATATATATAGGTGTGTGAGTGGGAAAATGCGCATATAGTATATATATATATATATATATATATATATATATATATATA
>NC_068981.1:27448482-27450115 GCF_001194135.2 Octopus bimaculoides
TGTGTGTGTGTGTGTGTGTGTGTGTGTGTGTGTGTGTGTGTGTGTGTGTGTGTGTCACAAAGAATAGAATCAAGCACATTCTCTCCTTGATTTCATTAAATCAATGTATACGGAACAGATACTAATTCCAACCAAGACTAACAATATATTGAATCTCTTCTTCACCAATTACATAGAACTTATCCACGGAGCTGTAGGGTAGACAACAATTTTTTTTTTTCAGACCACAACGTAATCGAACTAATAATGGATGGTCCAAAGCGAATCAAAGATGTCTATCACATAGTGATCTCACAAAATCTATCCCTTCTCAACTGTCAAAAAGCCGATTGGAAATCACTTCAAAAGGGACCCTGAATCAAAGTCTTCCTATGCAAAGTCTATAACATGAAACGCAAAGAACTTACGCCATAATAAAATACTTATGTATTAAGATTGCCCCACTGATAAGAACTAATATGCACAACAGCATTATTTCCTGAGACGAAGGGTAAAGATCTCAAATTGATTTTATACACTGTTTAAGGACACCGAGAGCTCCCAACTTAAATATGCAATTACAGAGATCGATAAACGTATTCAGAAAGGGAAGAAAATAAATGAGAGCTGTCAAAAATATAAGAATGTATATACAGGTCCAGGCGTGGCTGTGTGGTCAGAAGCTTGCTTCCCAATCATTTGGTCCCGGTTTCAGACCCACTGCGTAGCACCTTGGGCAAGTGTCTTTCATATATATATAAATATATATAAATATATATATATATATATATAATTATAAATATATGAATACATGTGTGTGTGTTTGTTCTCCCAACATCTCTTGACCACCGATGCTGGTGTGTTTACGTCCCCGTAATCGAACGGTTCGGGAAAAGGAGACCGATATAATAAGTACTAGGCATACAAAGAATAAGTCCTGGGGTCGATTTGCTCGATTAAATGGCGGTGCTCCAGTATGGCAGCAGTCAAATGACTGAAGCAAGTAAAGAATAAAAGAATGAAAGAATATATATATATATATTCTTTCATTCATATATAACGTACGTACGTACATACAGTCCCAATGCAGCCCCTATTTACATGTGGCATTGTAAGAAGTATTGGTTCAGCTACAACTTCATACGTCACGTGGGAGCGCAACACGTTGATGTCATCTTAGGAGGAGAATAGACATGGCAGCGCCGTCAACTAGAGACGAGCACGCGTAATGGGCTGTGAAGAACATCTGATTGAACGAACGGTCTTCTTTCTTTACAGCCATTGAAAACTAGCACGGTCTACATTACTAACCGTTTTATTCTTCCACCTCTCACTCTCTCTCTCTCTCTCTCACGCTGTTTATCTCGCTCTATTTCTTTCTATGTATATATAAATATTCTTTACTTGTATATGTGTACTTGTGTACTATTATCCATATAAGTATATGTACGCACAAACATTCACACAACAATATCTATCTATCTATCTATCTGTTTGTCTGTCTGTCTGTCTTTCTGTCTGTCTGTCTGTCTGTCTATCTATCTATCTGTCTGTCTGTCTGTCTCTCTCTCTCTCTGTCTATCTATCTATCTATCTATCTCTCTCTCTCTCTCTCTCTCTCTCTCTATCTATCTATCTATCTATCTATCTATCT
>NC_068981.1:27450125-27451147 GCF_001194135.2 Octopus bimaculoides
TATCTATCTATCTATCTATCTATCTTTCTGTCTGTCTGTCTGTCTGTCTGTCTGTCTATCTATCTATCTATCTATCTATCTATCTATCTTTCATTCTTTCTGTTTATGCGTGTGTGTATGTATATATGTATGTATATGTGTATGTATATATGGATATGTGTGTGTATATATATATATATATATATGTATGTGCGTGTGTTTTGTATGCATGTATGTATATACGTACGTATGTACGATGTTTGTATGTACGTCCGTCCGTCCGTACGTACGTACGTACGTATGTATGTATGTATGTATGTATTTATGTATGTATGTATGTATGTATGTATGTGGAAGAGACACACTGTTTTTACTCTACAACTTACTGTTGTTAAAACAGGATTATGATAAAGCAGTTCACAATGCACAGCTCATGTAATTTCGCTTTCACGGCTGACACCAACAGGAACACCAACGCCACCACACTGCTAACACCACCACCACCGCCACCACCGCCACCACCGCCGCCGCCAACGTAACAGCAGCAACAACAACAACAACAACAACAACAACAACAACACAACAATAACTGCAACACTTCAGTCATTAATAAATCTAAAACTATCCAAGACGACATAAGTATATTTCGTTCACATCAATTGCTGCCTTTCCATTTAAATCAAGTTCCATCCCTGAGCTATTAAAAAGCTCGTGAAAATCGTTTTAGCAGTTTTATCAAGTGGGTAAAGACAGAATTTCGACGAAAATTCATCCAAACGTCATCTACTTCACAGCTATGCTGCTTCGAAAAACAGGCAGCCATTGTTGTCCGAGAGAATAAACAAATAAGCTAAAAAAAAAAAAAAAAAACATGGCTGCCATACATAGCAATTGTTATTTCAGTTCCTTGAAAAAATCTGTCGATTTTCGAGGAACGTTCGTTACTAAGCGCCTGACCGTCGTCCTCATTGTCAATATCTCTGTTAGTAACAATATTCAAAGTTGCGTACATATCCGTTTATACAAGTGTTATACATATATAT
>NC_068981.1:27451458-27452280 GCF_001194135.2 Octopus bimaculoides
ATATATATATATATAAGAGTATAAGTATATATATGTGTGTGTGTGTGGGTGGGTGGTGAGGGTAGGTGTGTATGTATCTGTTCGTGTATGTGAATGTGTATGTGTGTCAATCTGTAAACACATGCACATAAATGTATACAAACAGAAACGTACCAACCACATGCTAATGTTATAGCATGTTATTCTTTCCCGCTTTTATTTCATTGTGGCCATGCTTGAGCACCGTATTAAAGGGTTGTAAGTCGGAGAAATCAACCCCACAACTTATTCTTTGCAAGCCTAGTACTTATTCTATCGGTCCCTTTTGCGGAACTGCAATGTTACGGGGACGTAAACACACTAACATCGGTTGTCAAGCGATGGCGGAGGAGCGGCAAACACACACACACACACATACACACACACACACGCGCGCGCGCACGCACGCACGCACACAAGTATATATATGCGACGAGTCTTTCTCAGTTACCGTCAAACAAACCCACTCACAAGGCTTTGATCGGCCCAAGGCTATAGTAGAAGATACTTGCCCAAAGTGCCACGTAGTGGGACTGAAACCTAACCATGTGGTTCGGAAGCAAGCTTCTTGCCACTCCGCCATACCTATGTGTGTGTGTGTGTGTGTGTGTGTGTGTGTGTGTGTATAAACACACATATACACACACAAAAAGAGAGTGGAAAAGTTTTTATCCAAGATGTTTGAGTCTTAAATATTTCCACGTCTTCGGAAACTTTTTTCGGTTTTTGGATAGACTGTAAATTTGTTTCTATAAAACGGTGGTGGAGGGGAGAGGGTAGGCGGGTGGGAACAGGAAGTGACTT
>NC_068981.1:27453651-27456936 GCF_001194135.2 Octopus bimaculoides
TATATATATATATATATATATATCAATCTATCTCTTTTGCCTCCACCCCCCGCTCTCTCACTCTCTCACTTTCTTCTCATTCTGTCACTCTCTCTCTTTCTCTTTCTCTCTCCTCCCTTTGTCTCTGACTCTCTGTCTGTCTGTCTCTCTCTCTCTCTCTGACTCTCTCTCCCCTCCAACTCTCTCTTTTCTCTCTTTCTTTCTCTTTGTCCCTCTCTCATTTTCCTTTCTCTCTGCCTCCCGCTCTCTCTTTCTCTCTCTCCCTTTCTGTTTGTCTCTGTCTGACTCTCTTTCTCTCTCTCTTTTCCTCTCTCTCTTTTTCTCTCTCACTCTTCCCTCCAACTCTCCCTTTTCTCTCTCTCTCTCTTTCTTTCTCTCTGTCTCTCTCTCCTCTTCCTCTCTATCTCCCTCTCCCTCTCTCCTTCTCTCTGTCTCCCTCGCTCTCTTTCTCTTTCTCACTCTCCTCCTCCGCCTCTCTCTTTCTCTCTCTCTCCCTCTCTCTCTCTCTCTCGCCTCCTCCTCTCTCTCTTGTTCCCTCTTTCTCTCTCTTTACCTCTCTCGCTTTACAATTTTTTTCCCGATCTCAGGACCTGGAAGACGAAACGGATATAAATATTTTATTGGTTCCAGCCATTTCACTGTGGCCGTAATGGGACAACGCCAGCGAAAACCAAACATTAACACGGCACACGTGATTTTGCTGGAACTTTTCAATCTGATGCCAAATGCTCGACCAGTGAGTCATATCCTCAATATCGTTGTTGTTGTTGCTATTGTTATTCTTGTCGTTGTTGTTTGGCCACAGATCAACCCTGATCAAGAAGACCATATATTCCAACCGTGACCTTCCATTCGAGTTACGAAATATCTACGACTACGTTATGCAGAAACATTCTTCTGTGTTCCTAATGGTTTACTTTCTGCTTTCTTTCAGTCATTGGATGGCAGCCAAAGCTCGGACAATGCCCTAAAGGGATTCAGTCGATAGAATCGACCCCAGGACGTGTGTATTTTGTTGTTGATTAAAAAAAAAATCTCTATCGGTTTCTTTTGCCGAACAGCTATGTTAGGGGGACGCAAACACATCAGTACCAATCGTCATATGGTGGTGGGCAACAAGCACAAATGTACACACACACACACACACACACACACACATCCATATAAACACATGCATACATATACATATACGTGTACACACACACACACACACATATATATATATATATATATATATATATATGCACACACACATATATATATATACATATATACATACATATATATATATGTTTCTTTATTGTTTTATTGTTTTACTTGTTTCAGTAATTTGACTGCGGCCATGTTGGAGCACTGCCTTTAATCGAACGAATCGACCCCAGCATTAGGTATCAAGCGTCGAAGGGGGTATAAACACACACACACACACACAGACACACGCACACACACACACACACACACACACATACACACACACACACACAAACATATACTCATATGTATATACGACGGGCTTTTTTCAGTTTCCGTCTGCCAAATCCACTCACAAGGTTTTTGTCGGTTCGAGGGTATAGTAGAAGACACTTGCCCAAGGTGCCATGCAGTGGGATTGAACCTGGAATCATATATATCCGGAGCCAAACACCTAGGATGCAGACTTTTTTTTACCACACAGCCACATTATGATTTGAGATATATTTAGCTGCTGTTTTTTATCAAATCGACCGACCACCTAGATTTCTTTATAAATAATGTCATAATTTTAGCAGTTTCACGACTATGTGACGTAACATACCGTCATCTGGGACATCATCCGGAATTTATCGACAATGACTAATGACCATTAGATTGTTGGTAAAGACCACAAGTACACTAATTATAATTCAAAGTGAGGACATAGCACTTCAAATGAAAATGTAATTACGAAAAGATAACGCGGATGTAAAATAGACAAAAATCCGTTCGTTCGTCTGTCTCTCTGCAAAAAAGGATTAACAAGGAGCGGCTGTGTGATGAGAAGCTTGCGTACTGGGGTCGATTTAATCGACTGCCCCCCCCCCCCTCCCATGAAATTTCGGGCCTTGTGCCTAGAGTAGAAAAGAATATTTATGAGTAAATATGAAACGTCAACGTTTCAGGTTGCGGTATTTCACAATGCAAATAACAACTTGCAGATATCATCACTGATCAGCGAATAGCTTGTCCGCTGAAATTATAAACAAAGTATTCGGCTCTTGTTTAGACTCAAAGTCTGTGACTGATGAGATACAACATGTCGAAACACCGCTTTCCTAGAAACCCTTGTACCAATGAGTCACGTGTATTATAAACAAATTGTTGGCGTGAAATGACAAGTCGTTCTATTGTGACATACACAATAGTGATTAGCATATTTGCGTTCGAATCTGCCTGAACGTACTGGGAATAAGTAGGCAAGTCATTGTTATTCATTTACTATCTTCCCTCAGCGTTGAATCTATATTGGACCAATTAGGGGTGAAGGGAACATCTGACAACATTATAAAAGTGAAAGGTGAAGTCTTCTTTATTCTTCGTTTCTAATATAATGTTGTTCTGTTCTCTTTTATTTTCTGTTTGTGTTGGTTCTTATATTACAAAGTAATTTATATTCATTTATTTGCTGACGTCACTGGGGTTACTTACGGTTATTTGAGTCGAATCGCACCTGTTAGAATTCACCCCTTCAACAACCCTGCCTTTAACTATCACACGTTTCATCTCTCTCTCTCTCTCTCTCTCTCTCTCTCTCTCTCTCTCTCTCTCTCTCTCTCTATCTTTCTCTCACACACACTTTACTTCTCTCTCTCTCTCTCTCTTTCGCTCAGTTTTAATTATCGATCTTGTTCTTTTTGTTTTTTTCTGGTTTCCCTCTCTCATTCGAACGACAAATGCGCCCTCTCCTCTCATCATCCCTCTTTCGCTCTCTCCCTCCCTCTCTTACTCTCTTTGTCTGTGTCTCTTTCTTTCACACACCTTCCCTCACTCAATCTTTCTCTCTTTGTCTGTCTGCTTCTCTCTCCCTTGCTGTCTTTCTTTCTCTTCGTCACTCTTTCTTTCTCCTTTTTCTTTTTGTCTTTCTCTCTTTCACTCCTTATTTCTGGCTTGCTCACTCTTTCTCTCAATTTCTCTCTCTCTCTCTTTCTCTCTCTCTCTCTCTTTCTGTCTGTCTCTCTCTCTGTCTTTCTCTCTCTCTCTCTCTCTCTCTTTCTCACTCTCTCTGTTTTTCTCTCTCTCTTTCTCTCTCTCTCTCTTTCCCTCTCTCTC
>NC_068981.1:27457356-27460035 GCF_001194135.2 Octopus bimaculoides
CTCTCTCTCTCTCTCTCTCTCTCTCTCTCTCTCTCTCTCTCTCTCTCTCTCTCTCTCTCTCTCTCTCTCCTAATCAGCCTTTCAGCCTGATTAGGACGCTACCCTAAGCACGTAATCCATACTACCCCACATTAAATATTACTCTGTAAACCATACCCGCTTCACAGCTGCAAGTTGGCATCGTTTCGGGTAGATAATGTCCGTGTTTGAGCACCACGTGTGTGTGTGTGTGAGTGTGCGTGCGTGCGCATGTGGGCTTTGCAATGTGCGTATGAGTCGATTTAATGCGAATCTGGAGGCGTCAGTGTAAACATGACCCTGAGAATGTTTGAATGCGCGCGTGCACACACACACACACACACACACACACACGCACTCACACACATGTATGTATGTACATAAGCCTGTATATGTATATATTTTGCGTGTATATATATATATATATATATATATATATATATACACACACACATATTTACATGCGTCTGTGTATATGTGTTTATGTGTGCACGTGTGTGTGAACATGCGTACGTATATATTTTCATACATACGCACATATACATGCTCTCATGATGATATGCACATGACATACATGCCGCCATTATTGTGATTTCACTTTATCTATTTCTTTTCTGTTTAATTTAACCCAATATTTAGCATGAAGGGGTTTTTCTTGCTATCGTTTTATCATAATCATTTGCTGTCCCAGCTTTAGTTTGGATTTCAGTTGTTTTACAGCTTTTGTTGTTTCTTCTTCTTCTTCTTCTTCTTCGTAGTTGTTAGGCACTATGACTTCTCTTTGTATATATCAACTTCCTTAAACACTCAAAACAGCATTTTGTTTTATTCGTGTTTTGTGGCTATTTGTATTAGTTTTTCTTGCTTCTGAAATATGTATTTCTGTAGTCCTATGGTGGTTATTTTGTAATAGTTTTCTAGGTGCATAAAGCCTCTACCACCGTCGATACGTTGTATATATAGCCTTTCTATGTCAGATTTTGGGTGGTGCATCCTAAATCCTGTCATTATTTTTCCTGTTTTCTTGTCTATTTTGATTAGTTCATTTAGAGCCGAGTTAAGAATATTGCAGCTGTAACTTATAACAGTGATAGCTAGAGTGTTGTTACCCATTATCTTGTTTTTCGCATTGAACTCTGTTTTCAATATTAATCTGACCCGTCTATAGTATTCCTTTTTATCTTCTCTTTCGTTTCTGTATGTCGGATCGTATCTAGTTCATTGATTCCTATGTATTTGCATGTATGGCTTTGGTCTAGTTCCCTTATTTCATTTGCTTTATCTAGTGTGATGCTGCTACTCGTAACTAGTTGTAATTATTATTATTAAAATTTAGTATTATTATTATTATTATTATTATTATTATTATTATTATTATTATTATTGTTGTTGTTGTTGTTGTTGTTGTTGTTATCATCATCATCATCATCATCATCTCCATTATTATTATTATTATTATTATTATTATTATTATTATCGTTATTTTCATTGGCATCTTTCAATTCTGCTTCAATTTCTTGCCGAGTGTCTTCCTGACACCTAGGGCAGAGTAACGTACTGTATACATTTGCAGACCATTAAAACAAGCACACCAGATTGTTCATTTACAAAGTCATGTAATAAAAAAAAATGAGAAAGACAGAGAAAAAGGAAAAAATAGGAATAGAAAAGTAAACATATAATGTAGCGTGGAGACCGTTAAAATGACCCCGTAACTTAGCGGTTCGGTAATGAAGACCGATAAAATGTCTCCGTAACTTAGCAGTTCTGCAATAGAGATCGATAAAATGTCCTCGTAACTTAGCGGTTCGGCAATGGGGATCGATAAAATGTCCCCGTAACCTAGCGGCTCGGCAATGGAGATCGATAAAATGTCCCCGTAACTTAGCGGTTCGGCAATGAAGATCGATAAAATGTCCCCATAACTTTGAGGTTCGACAATGGAGCTCGATAAAATGTCCCCGTAATTTAGCGGTTTCGACTCTGCTTTTATTGCACTTTTGAAGGCGATCCACCATCAGTTATCAATTATTGCCCTTGTCAATGCTCTCTTAAGTAGCTCTCCCTGTAAGCCTGGCGTGCCGGGAACGACGCATTCAGCTTCCAGTAACAGGGTCCCTGTCTATGTAACCTATGTACGTCGAGCGTACGTACCACGAATTTGTGGTCTGTGTAGCCGACTATTTGAAAATGTGGACACCCTATGCTATCCTTATCTCCTACTCTACGGAAAATCCGAAGTCTGATCTGCTGCGGTTTGACGAGGTCCACATTAGCACATTGGAATGATCCAGTCGGTACCTATCTGTCAGCTAAATGGAAACTACTGAGCAGGCTTGAGAGGCTTTTTCACCCGCCTTTTCCAGTAACTGTTCTCACATAGTCAATGCGTTCGTCTAAGATACTGTTCCAGTCCCCTACTAGCACTAAGGAGCAGGACGTCTCTAGAAAGGTCTCTAGACGTCTGAAATTTGAACCCCTCAAGGTACGGCTGGAACAAATGCCTTTAAGCATTCTGTCCTCTACAGTAACAACTCTATCAACTCGCCGCCTTACAAGTTAACTCACATTACCATGGCTTTCAACGCACTGCATAAGTATTTTTGTATACTCTTTTACTCCTTTACTTGTTTCAGTCATTTGACTGTGGCCATGTTGGAG
>NC_068981.1:27460135-27461613 GCF_001194135.2 Octopus bimaculoides
TATATGCATACACATACACACACACACATATATATATGCATATACATACACACAAACATACACACACATATATGACATATATGTGTGTGTAAATTTGTATACATGTCCACATGCGGAGATAGATGTGGATATGTCTGTGTGTATGCATGTGTGTATATTTTTATGTATATGCGGAAGTAATGAATCATACGTGCTTGTGTGCCCGTCATTTTGTATCAGTTTAAAGTATTGCTGAATCTTATGTTCCTTATAATATGAATGCATTTGTTCGGTATACCAAAACACACGCACACACACACACACACACACACACACACACACACACACACACACACACTCCTCTCTCTCTCTCTGTATCACATTCACGAACGCACTCATACGTACAAACACGCACAGAATACTTACAGAAACACACAGACCTTCTTACACAGCATGTAGGTAAGTGTTTGTATGTTTGTAAGTATGAATGTATTTATTTGTACATATATATTAATGAATTTATATGGGACAGAATTAATAATAAAATATAGGTTAGTAATAAATTTTTGTGAAAAGATTAAGGACAGTAGAATATGAGTGCTGTCAA
Source organism: Octopus bimaculoides (assembly GCF_001194135.2). Lineage (NCBI taxonomy): Eukaryota > Metazoa > Mollusca > Cephalopoda > Octopoda > Octopodidae > Octopus > Octopus bimaculoides. Next base: position 27,460,722 of record NC_068981.1, read on the forward strand.
TAGATATGATAATCAATATCTGGGTCCGATTTATATTTATTCTAAATGCTTGTTTGTAATAGATTCTCGTCCCTGCTGTTGCTTTTCAAGTTATGATATATAATTAGGATGACAGTTTAGATGGGTGTCTATTGTAGTTGATAGACCCCGAATTTTTTCATGTTTATGCAGGCCTATTGCCACAGGTGTTTTCGTAATCCTCATGTTTTTCCATCAGACTGCATATTTAATACATTTTGCAACGTATTCAGAATGTAATGAGCGAATTAAAATTGGTGTTGTTGCTATTTCTAGCAGGTTAGCAGCTTTTGTGTCTGCTATTATTAGAACTTCTGTTAAAGTGGCGAGCGGGCAGAATCGTTAGGCAAACTGCTACTTGGCATTTCATCCGTCTTTACGTTCTCAGTTCAAATTCCGCTGAGGTCAACTTTGCCTTTCATCTTTTCGAGGTCGATAAATTAAGTACCAGTTAAACACTGGGGGATATGTAATCGACTTGTCCACTCCCACAAAATTTCGGGCCTTGTACCTTTACTAGAAAAGATTATTATAATTCATGATATGTGTGGACTACGAAATATGTTTTTTAAAGGGGGATCAAAAGTTAGGATTTACTATTTTTGTTTTTTTTTCTCTTTTTTTTCAAACTATGTTTAGTAGGTGGTGTATAAGTACCTTCAAAGAAAAAATATAAAATGAATAATAATAATAATAATAATAATGATAATAATAATAATAATAATAATAATAATAATAATAATAATAATAATAATAATAATAATAATAATAATAATGATAATAACAATAATAATAATAATAATAATAATAAAACTGGTGGGATAAAAACTGGTGGGAACACAAACCACACCCAGTACTTGAAAATGATCACATT
>NC_068981.1:27461749-27466749 GCF_001194135.2 Octopus bimaculoides
TATCTGTCAAGACCTACCAAAAACTGAGCAAATATAAAGATCTTGAAATAGAAATTAGCAAAATGTGGAATCTGAAGACGAAAACAATACCTATTGTCATAGGTGCCCTGGGAATGACAGCGAAACGGGCTGATTACTACCTAGCTCAGATACCAGGAAACCCCAAAATGGCTGAAGTTCAAATGATAGTGCTCATGGGAACTGCCCATATCCTACGTAAAATACTGTCTATGTGATCTCAAATTTTAAAGCAAACACATAATTTTCTTATGGTTTCTTAAACATTCACTTGAACAAAACTGTACAAATCCAAATATATGGTACCCTAGGCATAACACCTACATGAACTTCTAACTTGTTGTCTCTTGAGGTCTCTGGGTGAGACTTGGATCCAACTTGTACAAATACAAAATAAAAGTCAAACATAAAATAATAATAATAATAATAATAACATCCTACAAAAATCTGCCAGTTCGCTGACTTACATCCTACAAAAATCCTTTCTTTCTATGTGAAGTACAAGACCTCACATTTTGGGGGAAGCGATTAAGTCGATTACATCGACCCCAGAACGTAACTGGTACTAATGTTATCGAGCCCGAAAGGGTGGAAGACAAAGTCGACCTTCGCGGAATTGGAACTTAAAACATAACGGCACACACGCACAGGGTTGGACAAAATCCTGGAAACACCATGGATCAGACCTATGATTTCCTTTTTATAAGTCGTTTTGATTTTCCCATCTCATCCACCGGCATGATGATAGGTTTTGAACAGATACGACAGTACCGAAAGGCAGACGAAAAACATAATTACTTCAAAGTAATAATATTTACAAAATTGAAGTCTGTAGTCCAATCTAGATGAGACTGAAATCATTACGGGTGCTTCGCTTTCTTGCGGATCATTGTACAAATAATTTCTAACACGAATGTCGTGAAGCATGCTTTCAGATACTTATATCCTTTGAGAATTACAACACCTACAAGACAAGAAATGTATCACTAAACACGATGCATCTCTATTTGACTCTATGAAAATTGTCAATATTTTCACAAGTAGACTGATAACTTATCGACATTGCCTAAGCTAAATTCTTTCAACTTAAGCTGAACAATTATTCAATTCTAGGCAAGGAAAATATTTTTCTTATATCTGGCATCACACATTTAACTTTGGAAACTGATGTTCTACGGGTCATTTTAACACTAACGTCGTGTAGATTAGAAATCAGACACTCGTTTCAATGGGAGACATTTTAAACGGTATACATCACAATCTTTACACTGTCTACTTGGCTTCTCTTAAGAGATGGAATTTCCCCTCTTGATCTTAGATATAATTACCTATGCACCCACGTAATCCGTCATGAATCGATTCATAGTGGTCATTGGTCAGCTTAGAAAGTGGCAACGACAACTAATCTGGCAATAAAATTGGTGATAAAACGGTGAGATTCTTTGTGAATAAGATAGAGTGTAACAACATAAAAAGAAAGATAATAGAATATATATTTATACAGAAATGGATATATCAAAATTACGCGCGCGAGCGCGCACACACACACACACGTGTGTTTGTGTGTGTGTGTGTGTGTAAGCTAAACTAAAACATCTAAAGAATAATGTCTAGACAAAAAGACAACAAAAAAATAATACATAGACACAAAGACAAAAAAGAAACGGAAGAAAATGACAGAGATTGAGGATGAAAGATATCAAACTAAGAAAATGAAAGACAAATAGTAAAGGTAACAAATATCAGTGTCTCTTTTATTTCTGAGCAGAAATGTTTGGAGTTTCTAGGAGAACAAAAAATACTATGTTGTAGTTTTTTATGAATATCCCCAAATCGTTCAAGGCGTAAGTGAAGTCAAATAAAGTGGATATCGAAACTGGAATCCCTGCATTGTTTACAGAAATCCCTACTCTCTTCTATGTCAGAATATGTATGTTATGTCTCAAGCTACTGCTATCTAGCACTTTCGGATGATCTCTTCAATCGATGTAATCGTCTTAACCCCGCCTCCGATATTGTTGGCCTTATGCCCAAATCTGAAGCCAATTTTTGTAACACTGCATCGAAGGCAGTGGAAGAGAAAATCAGTTAATTCTTTTAACAATGCCTTACGGTTCTATATTTAAGAGATGGGGAATTATGTACATTATTTACATTATTTACATTATTTACATTCGCTGGATATTTGTCCTCATCTTGTTTGTTGGTAACACAACGTTTCAGCTGATATGCCCTCCGCATATGGCGTAGTGGTTAAGAGCGCGGGCTACTGACCCCAAGATTCCGAGTTCGATTCCAAGCAGTGACCTGAATAATAATAATAATAATAATAATAATAATAATAATAATAATAATAATAATAATAATAATAATAATAATAATAATAATAATAATGGGATACGCCAATACACACAGATAGAAAAATTAAGGTAAATAGACCAGATATAGTTGTCAAAGCTCATGAAGAAAAAAAATGCTTTCTAATTGATGTATCAATACCAGCAGATGACAACGTTTCCCTAAAAGAAATAGAAAAACTTTCAAAATACAAAGACCTGGAAATAGTTTCCCCAAGACACCTGAAGAAGGCTGGAGGAGGACAAATATCCGTCTAATGTAAATAATGTAAATAATGCCTTACGGTGTTATGTTGTATCGCTTTAAGTTATGAATACGAATTATAGAGGTAAAGTATGAGTTTCACCACTAAGTACTATATTTTAAATGCCATTCAGGTACCACCATGTATATACATTCTTCTGTAGCCCTTTCATGGAATGCGTTAAGTTCAAAGTTAAGAATTTTTTCTAGTACGACGAATTATATGAAGCAATAAGTTTTGTACATTCAATGCATTTCCACCATTTATTTATGACCATGTATACATGATACCGGAAGGTGGACAGAATAGATTGGATCAATATGGTGGATAGTATTAAACTGACCAGATGGAAACCTACCCGTAAATGGAAAGGCGATTTGTCAAGACGATGATATGGTCTGTCAACTGGTCAGGATGAAATTTCCTCAGTCACATGATACCTGCCATTGACATATCACATTTCCCTCATCCAGAGCAAACAACTAAAAAGAAGAAAAGCAATGATCTCAATTCAAAGCCAGTTGAAGCGTAGAAGGGGCAGCATTTTGACAAATCTTTGAAAGAAACATGCGCTTTATATTTTGCTTGTCTTCAACACACGTTTCCAGCGAACACAGACACGACACACACACATACACACACAGACAGATACACACGCGCGCACGCATGCACACATATACATAATTACACACATACACACACATATATATATATATATATATGTGTATGTATGCATATACAACTGGAGAGGGAGAAAAAGATAGATATAAATATATAAATAGATGCATAGGTTACAGAGAGGTGCACAGAAAGATAAGGATATAGCTAGACTAAATGTGCCATCATGTGTGTATAAGAAATTGGGATGAGAAAATGTTCTCCATGTTTGGAGCTCCGATGAAGCTATGGGGTGGTAATCATGCATTCAATTATGCGTACATTGCATCTTATAGCAAAAACAGCTGTAAGCTAATTAAGTTCATAACATGATTTGGTGCTATTTTAGCGTGCAGTCTATCGCACTATCCTGTCTACACTGAGAAATTATTTTCAGCGTGCGAGCGGTCTGCCTTTTCTTACCCTCTTAAGCTGAGTTAATTTTAATCATTACAATGCTGTTAAAGGATTTCTATTGACGTATATTTTTTACAGAGGAAACAGCAGTTGCATTTTTACAAGAAGACAATCTTTTAGATACATCACAAGAAGCAGACCCTTGTCATCGATGTGGTAGCGTCATGCAAGAAAAACGAGAGCGCGACAGAAGTGTGGAATACCGGCCTATATTTCGCTGTCCTCGAAAATGGTGCCAAAATTCGCCCTTATATTCGGAAAGGTAACTGTATTTTTTTTTTTTTCAATATACGGACATCAATAACAGATTGTACTGCAATTTCAGTTTGTTCGAGATTTTAAAGCTGGTGTTCTTTTTCGATACCCATTAATAAAGCAATGACTCTAACAGGAAACTCTTCCTATATGGTAAATGACAGACTAATATAATATGTGCAGAGAGGTGTGTGGAACCATCGTGTTTCATCGTCAACGGAGTAAGATGGTTGTTAAAAACAACACCCTCATTGAAATTGACGAGGCAACATTTGCTTGTCGACGGAAATACAATTGTAAAAGACTGCTTGCTAAATGGTGACAATGCTCCTATTGCTCAAGAAAATTACCTAGATGTACAAAATAACAGGAACCATGGACGTAGAGCTGATGGTCCTTGGGTCTTTAGTCTGCAACAAGGCTCTGACTGTCGATACTTCTATGTGCAATGGCGTCACAGAAAGACTCTATTATAAATCATTGAACAGGAATGTGAAAAAGATTCAGTAATTCACTCAGATGAATTACTGCATATTCTAATCTAAATGCCATGGGCTATCGCCAGCCAATCATCAGGAATATTATGTGGATCCAGTGACAGGAGCACATACCCAGGCTATTGAGAGATCATGGTTGGATTCCAAGACGACTGTTTTAAAGAAAATGAGAGGCATCAGTAGTGAGCTTTTCCAGTTATACCTTGATCAATTTTGCTGGAAAGTTTTGAGAGAAGATGCTGCAGATTTGTTTCTGACCTTCCTTAATAGTGTACGAAGTGTATATCGTTAATTAATATTTAAGTGTAAGTTATTAATAAATTATTACTCAACATTATTCAATTTGCATTTATCATCTTGTAGAATAAAGTTTTTATAGTGGAAGTAGATCGCACGCTAAAGTGTAAAAGATAACCGCACGCTAAAATTGATTTTACTGCGTCGACAGGATAATACGGTAGACCGCACGCTAAAGTAGCAGCCATACTTCTTTATTCCTTTGTCATCCAATTTCTAATTATAGCTCTGTATTCTAATAACGTTTCATACTGAAG
>NC_068981.1:27472086-27473838 GCF_001194135.2 Octopus bimaculoides
TATATATATATAACAGTTTTAATTTATAGATAAATCAGACAAACTAACAGACAAACAACCACGGGTGTAGTAGTAGTAGTAGTAGTAGTAGTAGTAGTAGTAGTAGTAGTAGTAGTAGTAGTAGTAGTAGTAGTAGTACCAAATTCACTCAAGACCTAAAAATAAAATAAATTGTGCTATTAAATTACACATGGTCTCTGTCAATAATAGTCAAAATCTATGTAAAATATCTAAATTCTCGCATATCTACTTAGTTCTGTACTATTTTTGCTTTTTGGCGGGTGTTTTTTTGTTCGTATTTAAACTTAATTCAGTTATTTAGAAATAAACCTTGCGCGAAAACTTTCTCACTGTAATTGACAAAGATTCAATTATATTTTACGGTGAACAGAAATGTACTGTTTTATTTTTTGCTGTGCGATTATATTCGATTCTCGACATCACAAAATTGAATATAACAGACATATACACGCAATAGAGCTGCTGTACGAAAAGTAAACAGATTTGTTACATCACTTGGTTTTCTCTCCCTGACCGGAAAAGAATGATCGATCTGGTTAGCAAAGAGTGTTATTGAATTCTCATCGGGAATTGTTTAAACATTTTCCATCACCCACGGATAGCATAGTAGCTTATAGATTCACCAACATACTAGCTTATGGCTCTTTGTGTGTATGTGTGTGTGTGTGAGTAATATTTAGCAGAAACATGGATACACTGGTAATGTTCAAATTCATCACCACCATCACTACTACCACCACCACCACCACCACCACCACCACCATCATCATCATCATCATCATTATCATCACCACCACCACCAAGACCACCACCAGCCAACACCACCACCACCACAACAACCACCACCACCACCACCAGCATCATCATCATCATCATCGTCGTCGTCGTCGTCGTCATCATCTCAGTAACATCATCATCATCATCATTATAATTGTTGTTGTTGCTGCTGTGGCTGGTGTTGTTAAGACAGCGAGCTGGTGGAATCGTTAGCAGCATCATGTACACCTTTACGTTCTGAGTTCAAATTCCGTCGAATTTGTCTTTTACCCTTTCAATGTCGATACAATAATTACCATTTGAAAACTGGAGTAGATGCAATCGGCTTACCACAATCCCGTGAAAACTGCTGGCCTTGTGCCAAAATTTTAAACAATTATTATAATTGTTTTTAAGACATTGAGCTGGCAAACTTACTAGCGCATCGAACAAAATGATTTGCAGCTTTTCTTCTGGTTTTTTTACTGTCCGATTTCAAATCTCACTCAATTTTACCTTTCAATGTTTATGAGGGTCAAGAAAATATATACCAATCAAGTAATAGGGTCAATGCTGTCGACTGGGCCCTTCCCTCAAAACTGGTGGCCTTGACTTGAAGTTAGAAAGAATCATCATCATCATTATTATTATTATTATTATTATCATTATTATTATTATTATTATTATTATTATTATTATTATTCAGTGCTTTCACTTCACTACCGAGCGCAGCTCTGTGTGCCTTGGGTATGTGCTGTGGTTTGCTGTGATGCTCTTATGGTTACTGTATTTTAAAGTGTTTTGCGTAGGATTATTATTATTATTATTATTATTATTATTATTATTATTATTATTATTATTATTATTATTATTATTGAGTGAGAGATCAGTGCATGCTATCAAAGTGACACTGGGGTAAAATATACGAAACCCAATATACCCATCATGACTACCCGTCTGATAAGAGTACACCAG
>NC_068981.1:27473913-27476405 GCF_001194135.2 Octopus bimaculoides
AACCATATGTGCGCGACATGATGATCTCATATCAAGATAAAAAATGCATGACCTCGCAGGTGGGACCCAGTTAGAATTTTCTTCAGGTCGAGTAGCCCATCCCGCTCAAAAGGTCCCTGAATAAAGTTTGTTTAAGGACGTTGAGCAAAACACCCATGTTTCCAAAGGTTTATTATTCAAACCCCGAAGAATTCCTCTCAATACATGGCTATGATGCTCCCCACTACATCTGCTCATGATCAGAGATGCACATATCGTCAGCCACCAAGGGACATGCTCAACTGGTTAAGGTCAAACAACTGACAAGGAAATATGTGGTACTGAGCAGAATATTTGCTGTAGCCCATCTTTTATACCAAGACAAAACAATGTACATGATAACACTTCCAATCAATTAAGATCAGAAGCCATGAGAGCTACTGCTTGGTACTGTATCCGTGCAAGGGAGCTGGTAGAAACGTTAACACGCCGGGCGAAATGCTTAACAGTATTTCGTCTGTCTTTACGTTCTGAGTTCAAATTTCGCCGAGGTTGACTTTTCCTTTCATCCTTTCGTGGTCGATTAAATAAGTACCAGTTACGTGCTGGGGTCGATGTAATTGACTTAATCTCTTTGTCTGTCTTTGTTCCCTCTATGTTTAGCCCCCTGTGGGCAGTAAAGTGATTAAAATTTTATTATTATTATTATTATTAATATTACACTTGTTGACAAAGTATCGGAGAAAATGCCGTATGGATTTACTTCTGGTGTACTGGTGATTGTGGTTGCCAATGTTTTCATTTGGTGATAGAATTATATTTAAATAATCAGATAATGTTGGCAGAATTACGCTTCTTATTACCAATAAGTCGTAAGCGTTACCTTATTCCTTCTACCCATTCCTCCATGCATCCATCAATGTACCCATTAATCTAGTCATCCGTTTATCATCCATCCGTCCATTATTATATCCAGCTATCTACAAATCCGCCAATCCATCTCATCTCATGCATACATGCATACATACATAGATACATACATACATACATGCATGCATGCATGCATACATACATATATAGATACACACATGCATTCATACATACATAAATACATACGTACATAATTACATAAATACATCCATACATACATACATACATATATATATACATGCATACACACATGCATACATACATATCATTTATTCTAGCCTCCATCCATTCATGGACTAATATAATTCACAGGTTATACATTCATTCATTGATACAGTCTAACATTCCCCTCTATATAATCTACTTATTCAGCCACCCGTACATCTATCTATTCATCCATTCATTCATTCATTCATTCACTCAGCCATATGTGCACATCGATGCATACATTTATACATACAGTGATCCTTCTATCCATCCATCCCTCCATCCATCCATCCATCCATCTATCCTACATACCCGAATTGAGAGAGTTGTGAGTGTTTCGTCAGACTGACTCACGACGCTTGCTCCATCTACTTGCGTTTCCGAGTTCAAATTCTATCGAGGTCGACTTTCCCTTTCATTCTTTCGAGGCTGCAAAAATGGGCAAAGTCCAAGGCGATAGACCAGGTAAATTGCCAAAACTTTGGGGCCAATACCTTGCAGTAATTGTCTGCCTGTCTGCTTCTTGGGTGTAAATACATCTATCATTTACTTTGTTGGGAGACTCCCCACCCCGCGTCACCCGGTTTAACGCCACTATCTGATGCTTTGATTGGCTTTTGCAGAGTTCATTCTACTGCAAGAATTCAGGCCGGAATTCAGGTTTCAAGATATCTTCCTGTCTCATTCCATTCAGTGCGGAGGCCCATCAGAAGAAAATGAGCCTAACTTTATGTAGATTCCTTCATATCCCGCACACAACCTTTTATCTTGAGATCCATTCAACAGTGACTTTTTCCATCTCCCTATGTGTCCATCGATTTTTGATCTATATTCACCTATTCATCCAGATATCGATGCATGTATAGATACACACTCACACACACACAGACATACACACACATAGACACACACACACACATACATACGCACACACATACACGCACACACACATATATATATATATATATAATGTTTGTGCGTGTGTACCCTCCGAGGAACAAGTCTGGGCAAGATTGCTTATGGAATCCCAGCAGTCACCCATGTATACCAAACTCCACCACTCTACATGCCACCAATCTTAACCAAAGGAAAGGCATACAAATCCTGTACCAGCCAAACTTTTCGTTACACGCAAGGTAAGTTAAAAATCATCATCATCATCATCATCGTCGTCGTCGTCGTCGTTATCATCATCATCATCATCATCATCATCATCGTCATCATCGTGATCATCATTATTATTATTATCATTATTATTATTATTATTATTATTATTATTATTATTATTATTGTTCAGTAGTTTTATTTTTATAACGTGCTTTCACTTCACTGCCGAGCGCAGCTCTGTGCGCCTTGGGTATGTGCTGTGATTTGCT
>NC_068981.1:27479438-27481368 GCF_001194135.2 Octopus bimaculoides
TTATTATTATTATTATTAAGGTGGTGAACTGGAAGACTCGTTAACACGCCGGGCAAAATGCTTAGCGGTATTTCGTCCATCTGCATGATCTGATTTCAAAAATCGGCCGCGGTCGACTTTACATTTCATCCTTTCAGGTTGATAAATTAAGTACCAGTGAAACACTGGAGTCGATGTAATCGACTAGTCCCTCTCCGCCCAAATGTCAGGCCTATAGCAGAAAGGATTATTATTATGAATGTTGGGTGAGCTGGCAGAATCGTATGTCCGCAGGACAAAGTGAATGGTAGCATTCTGGGTTGAAATCCCGCCGGAGTCAATTTTGTTCTTCATCGTTTTGAGGTCGATAAAATAAGTGCCAGTTAAGTACTGGAGTGGATGTGATTGACTTACCCCTCTCACCAAATTTCACGCTTCGTGCCTATAGCAGAGAAACATTATAATCACAGAGCAAAATCGTTTGATCGTCGGGGAAATTGGTCTTTTACAGTCTAAGTTCCCATGCTACGGAAATCAAATTTTACTTTAATCATTCCGGGGGTCTATAAAATTTGTACTTGGTTCGGTATTTGTACTTGGATCGGTGTAATCGATTAGCCACGTCTCTCAAAGCTGCTGGCCTATTGTCTAATTTTGAGACAACTATTTCTAATACCGTTGCTGCTTCTGCTACTGCTGCTACTGTTGCTGCTGCTGCTAGCTATGTTCAGCACTGGATCGATTATCATTAAAATTTATACTTATATTCTTTTGGATTTAAATTCTATCGAGAACAATTTTATATTCTTCTGCAGCCTATAAAATAAATGCAAGTTAATTACTTGTAGCAATTAAATGGTTTACGAATCCTGTGTGGCCTTGTCTCTGAGTTAGATCTCAGTTGTGTAATAAGGAAAGTATCATTAGTAAATACAAGGGTGATTATTTATGGTGGTTTAACAGGAATGGTGGTGTACCGGATGTAATACTTCACGATATTTACATCCGTTTCTGTACACTTTGAGTTCAATTCCACCGGGGTCAACTCAGCTTTTCATCGATGCCAAATTGATAATTATCAATCTGACAACGATGAAAGGTAATTGTTTAATTATAATTAAACAATTACCTGTTATGTAGTCGGATCTATTGAGTCATCTTTTAATATCTCTCGCATCATCATGATCATCATCATCAACATCAGCAGCATCATTACCATCACCATTATCATCATCACAATCATTATCATCGTCATAATCAGCCTTGTAATTATTGTCATCATCATTGTATCAATAGTTGGAATAATAGTAGTAGAAATGATATTAGATGTTTTAGTAGTGAGTAATTACGATAACATAACGGTAAGCGGTTCAACGAGAGGTCACCGAAATATATTCTAGATTAAGGGCTGTTTAAAAGCTACTTGTATCTTCCTTTCTTGTCCCCAGCACACTAGCACTCAGCACCCTAAATGTGTTTCTTATATATAAATCAGCTCTGCACTGAAACAAACTAAAGAAGGATCTAAAGTTGTGTCGTCGGAAACGCGAGAAACAGCAGTCAAATCCCCTGAATGTCAGAACCTACAGTCTCAAAAAGATAATGGTGTGGAGGAAGATATGTCAGAGTGTTTTTCAGGGTAAAAAAAAAGAAAGAAAAAAAGAGACAGTCATGTTGGCTTCTGATCACGAAAACAGCTGGGAAAATATGAGATGACATATAAGTGAGTTAAAAGCAGTAGAAAATTGGCATCAAACCAGTGAGCATTACTACAGTCTGTCAACCCATTATACAATAGATAGTTAGTTCCATGTCTATGCTACAGACTGTCTTCGAAAACTGAGAGCAAGGTATATGAAACTTTCCAGTGTGAAAATGCATGCAGTCACCCTCAATCCATTAATACACACACACACACACACACACACACACACACACACACACACACACA
>NC_068981.1:27481652-27485028 GCF_001194135.2 Octopus bimaculoides
ATATATTTGTTCCCTTATTGGGATTGTCACATTGAGTTGACAATATACAACTTTATATATATATATATATATATATATATATATATATATGTGTGTGTGTGTGTGTACGACGGGCTTCTTTCAGTTCCGTCAACTTACTCCACTCGCAAGGCTTTGGTCGACCCGAAGCATTCGAAAGGTGTCACGCAGTGGAACTGAATCTGAAACCATGTGGTCGATAAGTAAACTTCTTTCTACACACCCACCCCGTCTATTGTTATTTGTGTCAGTCATTGTATCAACTTGAAGTATCAGCCGAAGTATCAACTTGAAGTGTTAAACAGATCAGATCGACTCAGAACTTATCTTTGATCTAGTAATTATTCTGTCAGTTCTTCCTTCAGAATCGCTAAATTACAGGAAAGTAAAAGAACCAACAAACACAACACAAAGGCACGTGATAGGCTTTTTTTCAGTTTCCATGTGCCAACTTCACTCAGTGAGCTTTGATCGACCCTAGACTCTTGTCCAAGATGTCGTACATTGGTAAGCTAAGACAAACAGCACCTTCATTCGTTCTTCGCTCTCTGTTTTATTTCTATTTTATTTTCCTCATCTATTTCCCTCATTCATTTTAACATTTTCTTTTTCTTAGCCTAACTAACATATCACTTGCGGTGGCTTTCAGTTTCTTTTATTTTGCTTCCTTCGCATGCTATCACCTTTCCATGAATCATTTTCCATCTCTTCTTCCATACATTTTATTGATATTATCCTGATTACTTTCATACCATCGTGTTTACCATTCACCCTTCTGAAGAGAATATTCGAGGTCTGTCGTATGAATATTCTCACGTGAGTCACGTTCCTGCGAGTTAATAATATTTTTTCCTTTATAAGGCGGCGAGCTGGCAGAAACGTTACCACGCAGGGTGAAATGCTTTGCGGTATTTCGTCTATCTTTACGTTCTGAGTTCAAATTCCCCCGAGGTCGACTTTGCCTTTCATCCTTTCGGGCTCGATAAAATTAAGTACTAGTTACGCACTGGGGTAGATGTAATCGACTTAATCCCATTGTCTGTCCCCTCTATGTTTAGTCCCTTGTGGGCAATAAAGAAATAAGAAACGTTAGCACGTAGGGAGAAATGCTTAGCGGCATTTCGTCAGTCTTACGTTCTGAGTTCAAATTCCGCCGATGTTGACTTTTCCTTTCATCCAACCGGGGGTCGATAAATTAAGTACCAGTTACGTACTGGGGTAGATGTAATCGACTAGCCCCCTCCCCAAATATTTTGGGCCTTGTGCCTAGAGTAGAAAACAATGTTTTTTTTTTCTTTTATACTTTGTGTAATATCTCATTATGTACATCTCTTTGCCTAATATAATTTATATTATCAACCATTCGCCGAATTTTTGAAATAGCTGTAAAGATGTATTTACAGTTTGAAACATTTATAATAATATCACATATAAATATCTTCCATCTCACGTTGCTTACCCATCTTTCCTCGTTAATTATAGACTCGAGCTTTGAGTTTCTACTCGTCAAGATTTGTAATGCTGAACAACCTTACTAGTTGGAGTTTATGATTTCGATCAGTCTTAGCGTTAATCCGGTGCTTATCTATTCTACTCTTGCACTAATATCTTCTCCCTCAACACACACACACACACAAACTCATTATACATATAGGTATACATCTGTGTGCGTATGTGTGTGCGTCTGTGAATATGTGTGTGTGTGTATGTGTGTATATATGTGTGTGAGAGAGAGTTATACGAACAAGTCTACTGATATAAAAAATACTTACTACAAATTTCGTATCACATATTTTTAATTATTTTATTAGCAGTAACTGCCAAGTTCTTCCATTATTTTCACTGACGAAATTTTACTTACGAACCAACGTAATAGTATAAAACACTTAAAAATATTTCCTACATGAGATTCGAACTCCAAACAACATATCTTCAAAGTACGCATCTTCACTGTTCAGCAAAGCCTGCTCTGGAAAAATGCAATTTCTGATAATTATATTAGAATTTATGCCAACATAATTGATCAGTGTTGGAAAATCAGGCACAATTCCCTTGAAACATTGCGGTGATCCTCAAATATACTCTCAATGTGATATAATATAATTAGCACGAGTAAACAATACTAAAATGTCTGTATTGTTTTATTTTACTTTCATTTATTTTATATTTGTTTACTTATCTATTTGTTTGTTTTAGTACGAAGAGAAGAAAATCGGATATAATCTGTTTTGACATTCAGAATTCTCATCAACAATTAAATTTCAGCTTCAGGTAAATGCCAATTATAAGAAATAATGATAATAGGATGAGAAAGTTGGGAATTATGACGAATAGTAGGACAGAGATAGATTAGAGTGACCATAATTATAATAAGAACGAAGACAATTAAAATAATGTTTTCCAATACAAACACGAGAAGTGAAATTTGTGGTAAGGAAGCTGTTGATTGACTCAAGTAAATAACTGGTACTAACTTCATCGCTTTTATTTTTTGTTGTAAAATGGTAGAATCGTTTGAGCAAGGACAGATAACTTCACAATATTTTTTCAGACTCTTTACCCTCTTTGTTCAAGATGTGTTTTTCTTTCATCCTGGATCGGTAAAAATGTGTTAATTTTAATCTACGGCAGTGGATTGGCGAAACTGTAAAGATATCAAACCGGATCCTTTGCAGTATTTGTTCCACTTCTTTGCTAATTGTTCGTTGGGCTACTGCAGCGCTAGACTTAATTTGTTGCTCGGTTTGAAATCTTCACCTGGCTGGTCGCTTGCCATTGATGAAGCTCAGTATTTTGCAAGCATTCGGACTGGGTATTTGGTATGAAAATATCTCCCTTCCCGCCAGTTTCGGAGACCATGGAAAGGAAGAAAAAAAAGAAAAAAAGAAAAAAAACTGTGAACCTTTGAAACGATAATATCAATCTCTGCTGTGAGATTCGAAATCAAAACGCAAAAGGATGCAATTTAATATTGCAGAGATGGGCTTTGCTGAAGGCGGCGAGCTGGCAGAAACGTTATCACGCTGGGCGAAATGCTTAACAGTATTTCGTCTGCCGCTACGTTCTGAGTTCAAATTCCGCCGAGGTCGACTTTGCCTTTCTTCTTTTCGGGGTCGATTAAATAAGTACCAGTTACACACTGGGATCGATATAATCAACTTAATCCGTTTGTCTGTCCTTGTTTCTCCCCTCTGTGTGTAGCTCCTTGTGGGCAACAAAGAAATAAGAAACGGTAGCACGCCGGGCGAAATGCTTAGCGGTATTTTGTCTGTCTTTACGTTCTGAGTTCAAATTCCATCGAGGTCGATTTTGCCTTGCATCATTTCGGGGTCGATAAATTAAGTACCAGTTGCGTACT
>NC_068981.1:27485215-27487715 GCF_001194135.2 Octopus bimaculoides
TATATATATATATATATATATATATATCGCAGTATGTGTGTGTATAATGACTAACACATACATTTCCACAATTCTCAACCGATTTTCTCCTAACTTTATACACACATTAGTTATGTCCCAGAACTCTCGCATGAATGGACGTAAATGGATGTAGTTTTTTATGTAGGGTCTTCCATACATTTTTTATCTTTTTTATGCAAGTGAAAAGATTTTGTCTATTTATTTACTTCGACTGTCCACCTGCGCTGTGAGCCAGTCAGGAAAAGGATTTAAAAGCTTTCAAATGAAAGCTTTTAAATGAATGTTTATGTTAATTTAAATATTTATCCAAAAAAACCTTATTTAGCTGCTACTTTTAGCACAGCACTTGTTATGTCTCCGGTAATTTTCTTTCATGTAAATAAATGTTTACGTTAATTTAAAAGATTTTCCAAATTCGTTGTATGTACATATTTTTTTGTATGAAGGGTCTTCCATACTATTCTTTTTCTATATCGTCGTATATTGGCATTTGAGAATTTTTTTACTGTGATTAAATTGACTAGGAACACTACATGCGATGAATATCCAATACCAAAGAATCTTCAGCTCAATATTTAAGCTGCATTAAACTTTGGCAAGCTTACCATTACCTATTCTGAGTTACTTGAAAAGTGATCTCCTATTTCCTCTCTTCTATTTGTTAATACCTTTCTGTACCTACCATGCGTTGTTTCATTTTAAGGATGTTTATTTACCTATCCATTATGATATTTAGACTGTTGTCCATTGTTTCAAATACGTTTTAACATTGAGGTTCTAAACTTTTTTAAACAATCACATATGATTCGTCCCAAAGAATCAATCTTTAAATAAGAGTTTTGCTATCCCTAACGAAAGCTGTACGTATCTTTCAGAAAGCTTCATACCAATTTCAATTTATGCAGCATTCGCTGTTACTTTATGTGTGGAAAGACAGAATAAAGGGGTTTTTGTTAGCTTATAATAGAATCGATAATCACTTAGTACAATAAAACCTATTTTCCTTTTCCAGATAATACAAGCTTGCCACCAGAAAAAGTTTTCTGCAGCGGCAAGGCAGCAGCGGCAAGGCAGCAGCGGCAAGGCAGCAGCGGCAAGGCAGCAGCGGCAAGGCAGCAGCGGCAAGGCAGCAGCGGCAAGGCAGCAGCGGCAAGGCAGCAGCGGCAAGGCAGCAGCGGTAAGGCAGCAGTGGCAAAGCAGCAGCGCTGGCAGGGTAAGGAAAGCTGCAACTGCTCCAGAACAGCGTGAAACCTATTGAGAGCGTGCTGCTAACGCAAGGGCCGCAGCAACCTCACAAAATAGTGCTATCCGTCGGGCACGCAACTCTACATCCCTTCTGCCATGAGGGACGAAGAATCCCCAGAAGAGAGTGCTATCCATCGGGCACGCAACGCTTCATCCACTTCTGCCGCGAGGTCGGCAGATGACAATAACCATCGGATGATGAGACTTTGATCTAATTTTCACGGGAAGGCTCTTGCCTATGGCTATCGGAAGCCATCGAGTAGTTGATGGGCATCAAAGGCACTCAACTATTATCCTGCCGAGGATTACGCCACTCATCGAGAGACTATTACAAGGGAGATGTCTGTAATATGTCCATTTTGCAAGGCCCTCAAGTGGATGCTCAACTGAATGGTTCGTTTGCCTGACCTACAGAACACACCTCAGCCTTTCCTCTCTTTACCCCTTGGTCAACACTCTGATTCGCAGAAATTTATATAGAAAATTCGTGCTTATAACTCTGCCTTCCAAATGACAAGTTTCGGTCACAAACTCATTCATGAAGACTCCAATATGCCAACGTTCAAAATCCAGGGCCAAACCTATCATCGGAGAGGTTCTATTCATCTTGTCAACATCGCAGAATACCGATTCCTTCCAATTTACTTTAAGGGAGACACCACTGAGCAAAAGGGTCGCTGAGCTCAGGTGGCACCTAGAACAAAGTGAAAAAAATACTACCAAAGAAACTGAACCTGTACAAAAGACGGGTGCATTTGCTAGTATATACACACACACACACACACACACACATATATATATATATATATATATATATATATATATATATATATATATATATATATATATATATATATAGAGAGAGAGAGAGAGAGAGAGAGAGAGAGAGAGAATATATACACAGTTAGTTATATTTATCTATTATATTATTATTTTGTTCTTTTTCCAGCGTGTATGCTCTGATATATTGTACACCTGCCAAATTCGAATATGAATATACATGAACTGTTTAGAATTTTTTACGTGGCACTTCGATCTACCAGAAATATCACTCAGCGTTTCATAAACACCATATCATCTCAAAAACTAATAATCCTTCGGATTCCGTAGTCAAAGATACACTGTTCTTCAGGAGGATTCTGGACGCTCAAGACGGATGCACCTCTGATGGTAAACATGTTCCCCAAGCCTACGGTCAACGATGATAATATCGTATATGATTATACATCAGGAT
>NC_068981.1:27494171-27499170 GCF_001194135.2 Octopus bimaculoides
ATCTGCTCACAAAACTTTGGTCGGCCCGTAGCTATAGTTGAAGACACTTGCCCAAGGTGCCACGCAGCGGACTCAAGCTTCTTACCATACAGCCACGCCTGCACCTGTATACACACACGCACACACACACACGCACACACACGCACACACACACACACACACACACACACACACACACACACATATAGTGAGTATGTATGTATTTGTGTATGCCAGTGTTTCTGTCATTTTGTATGTGTGAATATTTTGGAGTGACCAGTCACAATTGATGTATGTGTGTGTGTGTGTGTGTGTGTGTGTTTGTACGTGTGTGTTTGCACGTGTATGTATGTGTGTGTGCGTGTGTGCGCGTGTGTGTGTGCATGTGTGTGCGCGCGCGTTTTCATGTCTGATTGTGGGTGTATGAGTGTAACCATGGAAGTTTTTGAATATTTATTGTATGGATTATATACTTATTTACTGAAGTATTTATTTATTCATTCATTCATTTTGTATTCGGCCGTTTGAATGTATATATAGTACGTGCTGACTGTATGGATGCATGTCTGTATTTTTTTCGTGCGACAAGGCGTGAATATTATAAAAGGTGTTGAAAGCAAAAAGAAAGGAAAATGTTCAATATGAATGCTTAGCTGTATAGAATGCCGTCGACGATGCAAACTAAGCCGTATATTTTGGCATATGCTGAAGAGCTGCGACATATGTAGAGCGGCGGTCACGTCACGTGTGTTGGTTTAATAAATAGGGCCAGCTGGGTGGTGTGGCGTTTCTCTGCTTACGAAATCTAGTAAAGCAAACGAAGTGAAGTTAGAAAAAGAAACTAAATCTGGCTGGTTATATGACAAGAGATTTAAACTCAACGAGTGGGCGGAAGCACAAATAAGTCGGACAACGGCAGCGAAAATGATCAAAATTGTAATACAATATACTATATAAATACTACAATCTCTAATAGTAATAATAATTTGTGGAGTATGAATGAGTAGCATAAACGGTAAAGCGTCAGGCGAGATCTGCTGTGATATGATGTTGGTTTCATTAAGGTTGATTTCATTATTCTTATGAAAAATTATGCCAGTCAAGTAGACGAGTGGCTATAATTAAATACATATTACTCTGAAAAATTGTATCCTTGCGGCTAGGTATATCGATGATAATGTTATCAATATGAGAGAGAGAGAGAGAGAGAGAGAGAGAGAGACAGAGACAGAGAGAGAAAGACGAGAGAGAGAGACAGAGAGAGAGAGAGAGAAAGACGAGAGAGAGAAACAGAGAGAGAGAGACAGAGAGAGAGAAAGACGAGAGAGAGAGAAAGACGAGAGAGAGAGACAGAGAGAGAGAGAAAGACGAGAGAGAGAGACAGAGAGAGAGACAGAGAGAGAGAAAGACGAGAGAGAGAGAAAGAAAGACGAGAGAGAGAGGGAGAGAAAGACGAGAGACAGAGAGATAAAGACGAGAGAGAGAGATAAAGACGAGAGAGAGAGAGATAAAGACGAGAGAGAGAGGGAGAGAAAGACGAGAGAGAGAGAGAGAGAGAGAGAGAGAAAGACGAGAGAGAGAGAAAGACGAGAGAGAGAGAGAAAGACGAGAGAGAGAGAGAAAGACGAGAGAGAGAAAGGCGAGAGAGAAAGAGAGAAAGACGAGAGAGAGAGAGAAAGACGAGAGAGAGAGAAAGACGAGAGAGAGAGAAAGACGAGAGAGAGAGAAAGACGAGAGAGAGAGAAAGACGAGAGAGAGAGAAAGACGAGAGAGAGAGAAAGACGAGAGAGAGAGAAAGACGAGAGAGAGAGAAAGACGAGAGAGAGAGAGAGAAACGCTGCTAACTGCCGGAATATATTTAATCTGCTTTCAACGTAAAGTTCCTTTGGTTACATCAGTCTAGTGAATGGTCATGATTATATATAACCTTTGCATGCAGTTGGTCGTTTAGGCCACCATATCTGTTGGCCGTCATGCTCAAAATGCACAAAGAAACACGGACCCACGCCCTTACATAAATTATCATGATTGTTTTTCTAACTTCCACGTGAACATGTTTAAATATGAAAATTTATCCAACCACTAACCGTAATCTTTTCATAGTTTTTCAATAGCTCACTCCCCAGTTAACTTTTATTCTCAGCAAACAGTATAATATTTCTCTTTCTGCAGATATCTTCAACAAACTTGTACAGAATAGAGTATATCGTTTTAAAATAAATAACCTTGATTCTACCATCTTTCAATCCATGAAACGTGTAATATCACTATGACTACGAAAATAAGCGTTTATAACCTATTTTCTTGATCAGAGATCGAGACAACTCACGCCAGATTTCTATTGCTACTGGAGATCAGGAAAATTTATTCCAATACTGAAATAATAACCTTATCTCTTTCTAAAATGTGTCTTTAATAGTTTATTATGTATCTGTGTTTCCGTACGTTCATTCAATTTTCCTCCTTTCCAACTTGATAATTTTCCTTTGAAATAATATATTATTTAATCTTGTGGTAATAATAAACGCCACAGAAGTAGTTGATAGGAACCATTCTACAGAAATAGTAGACAGTTCTAGAACCAAAAGTTAACTCAGATAAATTAGTGAACTTGCAGCTCGGTACCTGGAAAAGCAAATCTATAATATCAGACAGAGTCGTGGAGCATTGATCCGACAGACTGACTAAAGGGCTCGGTGTTTCGTTCAGCTTGGAACTTTAAGGGGACAGAAAGTGGGATGACGTTACGCGAACGGTATTGAGTCTCACCCATACAGGGGTTGAAAGAAACTGTCAACTCTGAAAGGATGAGCTATTGCAACGAACGCATATTTCTCCTCTATCATAATTTAATGCCTTTATTTTATGTCTTATTCCCAGTTCACATATGACAGCATTGGAAACTTCTGGATTTGTTTTTTATACTTGTGTAAGAAAAGCATTATACTTACCAGACAGTCTTCTGAACACACGGAGTGCTCAGCATGATATGTTGATGACACGCAAGTATCCAGTGATATTGCGGCTTCAGCAGAGATTCCTAGACAGTCAACAAAGGATCTGTGTTTTCATGTTTAGACTTCTTATTGATCGTCTTTTTTGACAGAGCTACAATCCTGCATCAAGTCAAACCCCCAACTGGAAACCTGGTGTCTGGAATGTGGCCAAGTGCTCATATACCTCAACCAATAAGGCAATATGGTCGATGGAACAACCAAGTTAGCATTTTATAGAGGTCTAGTGGTGGTGTGAAGTAAAGACTTTATTGGGAAAGCTCTTGACCTTTGGTCTGTTTCGGAGGTTTGGGCCCGGTCCATAGTTAACTTCCGGAAATTCTTCGTCTCTCAATACTCTGAATAATAGCGGGGTGCATTACCGGTTCCAGATAAATTAATTCTACACGCACGTTAAAGACATCCTCTGGGTTTATCCGAGATGCGTTCTGTAGGATAAATTTGCATTATATGTACTCCTTGTGTATACGGGTAGTACTAACTTGTGGAATTGTATCAAATAACTGCAAACACCTTTAGAATAGCTCCGACTATCACCTACATTCCTTGTGAATTTCACTGCTCCTACTTCTTTTACCCGAAATGAACAAGCAGTTTTCTTCTGGTGGCTATGACGAAAGAAGATGAGTGCTAGATTAGACTGAAAGAAATAAAGACAGATATTTTACCATTGTTTCAAGTTTCATTTGGAAATGATGAGAGAATAAACGGAGTTGCTCTCCTCAAATAAAATAAAATATCGGATTAAAGTGTTCTACTCTAAACATGATCCGATAGATCGGAGAATGACAGTACCACCCTCATCACTTTATGTATACTATGTAAACAATTTAACTAGGTGGATTGTACCACTTATTCGATTTTTATATAACCCAACGCATTTTGTATAAACTGACTTAGTAAAGTCGCCTTCACTCGACTCCCCTGTGGCGAATAAAAGAAGCCATTATCGTTATGATCGATGTTGCTATTTTCGCTTTTGTTTCTATTGCAACTGTTGTTGTTGTTGTTGTTGAAGAAGGAGGTGGTGATGGTGGTGATGGTGATGGTTGTGGTAGTGGTGGAAATGGTGGCAGTGGCATGTAATTGTCATTAATAAAGAAATATACACTGCTTACTTTAATTACTCCAATTTAATTTCATGTTTGCAACAGGTGGTTATCATTTCACTTCTCCAGCAATTAAGTAAATAAGTAAAAACAAACAAACAAGTAGCACCGACACACAGACACCTCCACACTCACACACAGAAATACGCAAATGATTATCAAAATAACAATACTAACGACGAATGATATATCAAAATAATGAATATATGAATGGAATAAAAAATTCATATAGAAATGTACTACGCATTTAATAAAATGTAACGATTTGAATTTATATACAAAATATTAACAGACAACAAGGAAGTTAATATTTTACTTAAAACATCTGACCGATAAAGTTCACTTCTCTATGCGCTAATGTTTTTGTATTTTTTGGGGGTTGTTTTTTTTTTTACTATATTGGTATTTACTTCCAGATCAAAAGCATTTAGTAATGAGAGAAATCCAGTTAAACATTTCACAAAACATCTTGTTTTCATTAATGAAGTGTCACCAACAGATGGTACAAAGAGAGAAATAATAGCCAGAACATGACCGTTTCAAATGTATAATCAGACACGTTTGAAAAACTGTATATACAATAACGAAATAATGATGTGGACATGTATATGCGTATGTATTTGAATAAATTTGTGTATGTGATTATGCTTACACAAATACAGGAAAAAGCACACATATATCTGCGTAATTGGATTTCGTTTTCTATGTATGCATATACACATCTACATACCGGAAACTTCGAAGTAAACTTTATTCTTTGAAGTCATAACATTACGGCCATGCTGGTGCACCGCCTTCAAGAAACTCAGTCGATCAAATTGCCCCCAGTACTTGTATTTTTTTAAGCCTGGTACTCATTCTATCGGGCTCCCTTTGTCGAAGCGCTAGATACAGGGA
>NC_068981.1:27499689-27501293 GCF_001194135.2 Octopus bimaculoides
ATATATATATATATATACACGCAAACATACATACACATATGCTTTGTTTGCGACTCTTACATCTTGGAGACTTGTTATTCCGAGTTGTCCTTCATTCTCGAAAGGCTGAGCATGTTTTGTGTTTCATGGTTTATCCTGACTGCATCTATTGATATTTCTTGATTGACCTCATGGATATAATCTTATAATAACAAAGACATTGTCTATCAAACATATATACAGAGTATGACAATATTACATATTAATACACACATGCCGAAAAAACGTTTTGAGCTGTCAACATTATTCGATAAAGTCAATGAAACCATTTAGTTTTCGTTTTCGTAAGTTTTTTCGTTACAATATAATTCATAGCACGTATGTAAGCTTTCTATCATATGCCCTAAGACCTGAACTTTGAAGGCGTTTTCTTTACGCGGCACTGGACGATACAAATGACCAACAAATAATATACATTGGGTGGATAAACTTTAGTTCAAGAGCAGCTGGTGAAGCATAGTCCCCTGAAAATGGTAACTTGTAAATATTAAATGATATTCATGCGCTATTTAGGGTAACGCTGCGTTTTTATTTTATGTTCATACGTTTAAATTGTTCCATATATAAAATCGTGGCAGCAACTAATTCTTGAGTCGTTACACCCTCACAGTTTAAATATCCCTCTATGATGATTCAGAATCTGAGTGTATTCACGTGTGTCTACAAGTAAAAATATTGCTCTTTCCTATCTATCTCTCTCTCTGTATACCTGTAAGTGTCAACATACACATACACACACATATTTATATTTGTGTGTGTATGCACATGCATGTGTGCGTCAGTATATATAGAAGCATATCTGTCGGTATGCATATATATGTATATACGTAGATGCATACATATATAAATATGCATATATATATATATATATATATATATGTGTGTGTGTGCGCGCGTCTATGTGTGTTCATATCTGCATGTCTGTCTATACATATGTGTATTAGCGTGTATGAGTGTATATGTGTGCATGTCGTTTGTGTACGTGTGTGCGTGTACGTGCGTACGATCGTGCCTACGTGCATTCGTGTTTGTGTGTGCGCACGTGCGTGTTTGTGTGCGTACATGTATATGCAGATATATAGTTGTGTGCATCTACATTTTATCTCTTTCCAGATTATGAACTGAACATCTGCCACTTACTATATATTCCCAGTAACAGCAAACACGCAGTAAAGGGCCATTTCTATATTGAGTGGCAATCACACTCGATGGCTATACTTGGGATTGCTAAATATTCTCTTCAAGCTAGCAGTAAGTAGCGATAAGACATTTTTCAGAATCTATATTGGCTACTTCTAAGAAGCGCTACAAAATGAAGAGTACTGAGTTACAAGGTAGACAGCGAGTAGGAGAGAGAAAGATACAGTAACAGGATAGAGATAGTGAAAGAGTAACAGAAAGGTGTCTGGTGTGTATTTCGTATATCTATCTATGTTTATGTAAATACGTATTGTGTGTGTTTGTGTGTATGTATGTATGTATGTATATATATGTATGTATGTATATGTATATATATGTATGTATGTATATGGATATATATGTATGTATGTATATGTATGAGATCG
>NC_068981.1:27501657-27509331 GCF_001194135.2 Octopus bimaculoides
TATGCGCATACATATATACATTTACATATATATGCACATGAATATATACATATATAAATATACATACATATATATATATATATACGTATACATATGCATATATACGAACATACATATACATACATGCATACATATATATAAATCTCTGACTCAACACTACCTAGACTCAACGCTACCTAAGCATGTTTTCATCTTTCGTCTTTCATAATCATATGATGAATACCCGAATATGTTTATATGACACTCGCTTCATCTAGTCTTCTGTAACAATATAATATTCTCCTGATACTTTCGTTTTGATGTATTCTTCTTTCGCACTGAGGAGAACGGTAATATATAATTAATTTTATTATAATTATAATTAAATTAATTTCTAAATTTTACCATGTTTTTTACAAGTTGAGAAAAAATGTTGAGAACATATGTCCACACACCCATACACTCTACCGGTTAGACATCACGATCAAGCCACAGTGGCTTCATGTGATCGGTCTATGAAGCAACCAATCAGCGTCAATCTAATCTTGTAGAATCTTCTCCTTGTACTGCGTTTTTTGGTGTGGGTGCGATAATTGCACAATGTTGAGATAGCCACGTGTTGTTCCTCCATTCTTGCCACAAAAAGCCATTTACAACAGATAGCTGATGTTAGTCAGGGATATTCGTCCCCACGTATATAGCTCAATAGTTTTCCAGTTTTAATGGGCCATCCACAGATCGTTGTATCGGTAACCTTGTCGTTAAACTCCAGTCATTAGTTAGCTTTTCTTAAAGTCCAAATACAGTGAAAACTGTTATGTGCAATAACAAAATCTTATGCAGCCTGAGCATAACATTTTCATTCAGCGGCTCAACCAGTCATCGCCTCAGAACAGACGACGACAATACTACAACCCGCTGCACCAACAACGAGAATATCAACAAAAACAACAACAACAACAACAATAGAAATGTTATCAGAAACAAGAGAGACAGCTGGAGCATTGTCAATTTTAGCAGCACGAGCAATGACAACGGCAACAGCAGCAGCAGCAGTGTGACAGAAGCTGCACACCAACAGCGGCATCAGAAATACTAACAACAACAGCTCCAAAAAGAACAACAGCAACAAGAATAACCACCATCGCAGGGACACCAAGAGAAATCAAGACAAAAAGACCACCAATAACAGCAACATTAATACGAAGGCTGTCATCGCAGAAATAGTCTCCACAAGGGAATTATACCATCTTTCTCTCTACAAAGTAGGCAGAATTTGAACACAAAACTCTATAATGGAAAATTGAAGAGTGGAAAGTGGAACTTGCTTCCTTCCCTTGCTAAAGCTCTAGATACAACCGCTATAAACAGTTTGAATATCACTGCAGAAGTTTAACAGAACCTCACCTGTTTAACAGAACCTCAGCTACGAACGCATAGGTGAAAAGAGGAACCTGCGCGATGTTTAGTGGAATATCGACTACATGAATATAATTTGGTCACTTGCTCGTTGCACAATTAATTTGGGAAGAAGGATGATAACAGTAAAAATCCCAGGAGATTCTACCAGAACTTGATATCTGGTGGATATTAGCATGCATAACGTTTGACTGCAGTAAAATCTTACTGAACATTAAGAGAACGATGCGGCAGAAGTAATTTGGGACTACGCAGAAGATCCTTCATCGTGTAAAGACAAAACCTCAGGATAGGTTCGCAGACTTCAGGATAGGTTATCTCCTTATTATCTTCAGTCTTCCCTTCCAACATGGCAGATTAAAGAGTGGTTTGTATCAATATACGTAGCCTGGGATCACTCGGAGAATAGGAGGTATCTTCAGTGACCTAAGGACATAAAACATGGATGTAATAGCCATCAGCTCTACCGGTGTTATTGACACACGCACTTTGACACCCATTTTCGATGATTTTGAGATCTATGCATTTCTGTTTATAAGTGGAATTTGGGACGGAGTGCTAGAGTTGTTTCAGAAATGCATAGGTCTCAACATTAGAAACATCTTGCTGGACCCGAGTAGCAAGTTGGTAGTACAGAACATGAACAGCAATGGTGTCGTTTGACTAATAGTCGCGTATATCCGGACCGGGATAAGGTGGCCGGATTTCTTCAGATGGTTAGAAGTTTTGGGGAGAACCACTTACTCTTTAGTGCTTTAGCCGCTACGAAGCATCGCATTCTGCTACCACCTGATCATCGTGCATTGTTCTGTTTCATGTTTCACTAGCTGGGAACGCTTGCTCTTCCAATTTCTGTGGAGGGGATCGGTTCCATGCTCAGGCAATCCCATTTATTATCAAAACCTACTGCGTAGCGGAGTGCACATACCGTGTCTGATGATTCGTGACCTGCACGGAAGCCATGAGCAGATATAGTTGCCGACGGTTGCACTCACATCCAATAATTCTTCTGTTTAACAGAACTGACAAATCTGAATCAAGTGTCGACCGAGGCAGGGGGCCTGATACCTAAAGTTTCGTCATACACTCACATTCTAACGCCAGTAGAGTAGTGCAGTCACTGGAAGCTCAAGCCTGTCGTTGTATAGAATATTAGTGACAAGAAAGGAAGAAGACATTGTTGGGGAAATTCTAAGTGTCGATTAAAATCAACTGGCTGATCTGTTCCGCGGGAATTTCTGATTGGATCCACGGATAATTTCCAGAAATCTCAAACCTGCCACTGATACTGCTGAAATGAATTGAGAAGGCCAAGAAGGTCCTGCTGTTTCCAGTAAATATGTTAGAAAGGGAGTGTATGTGGCGAGGATAGTCTGAAGTGAACGGAAAATGGTTACGAGTGGATAGTGTTTAGCTGCGTCCTACGCTGTTGGGGGCCCAGGATTTGTGCAGGTTTCCTTGTTAACTTTGGGTAGTAGCACCCCACTATTTGGGAAATTCTGTCGTTACAAATTTTTTTGTTATCGCTGTTTCTTGTTTACACATACATGCCTAAAGTCAATGTATTGATTTACATAATTTCAACTCATGTATTATTATCATTATTATTATTATCATCATTATTATTATTATTATAATTCCTTCGTAACACAGTGTAGGTAAAAATGCAGCGGAGTCTTTAGTCATCTGTCAAGTCACAACAAGGACCTCAGACAGATAATACTTTCCTTAAGATGTGCGCTGTGCCCAATAAGACTGCTGTTTGCAAGACATCAAAAACAGCAACAACAAGAACAAAAACAACAACAACAACAACAATAATAATAATAATAATAATAATAATAATAATAATAATAATAATAATAATAATAATGTCAACGATATTATTATTATTATTATTATTATTGTTATTATTATTATTATTGCTGTTGTTTTTGTTGTATGTTTGGCTTTTGCTTAGTATTTTCACAAGTCAACTCCAAGTCTCGCCCACAGACCTCAATAGACAAAAGTTATATGTTCAAGTTGGTATTATGACTAGGGTGCCAAGTTTTTGGTTTTTCACAGAGAAATGTTCTAAAGAGTGCCTGTCAAAGCATAAGAAAATTAAGAGTTTGTTTAAAAAGTAATTTGATTATAAGTTAATAGTGTAATCTTAAGATGACAGTAAAAGGCGTTTGTTATTATGTACATTTAAAAGTATCTTTGACAATGTTTTCAGATTAAAACATTTTGGGAATTACATAGACAATATTTTTAGTAAGATGTGATCCGTTCCCATGAGCATTATATTTTAAAAAAATGTTTCCACTTCGGGATTTCCTGGCATCTGAGATGCTTTTCTTATCATTCCCGAGGCAACTATGACAACGGGTATTGTTTTAGGCATGATGTTCCACATTGATTCAGTTTCTATTTCAAGGTTTTGGTCAGTTTTTGGTAGGCCTTGACAGATATATTTATGTCGACTCGGAGAGACCTATCGATCAGGAGGCAGGATTTTTGTCTGAATTCCTTCAGTGTCATGTTTGGCCTTTTATTCTCGTATTCTTTTTGTGCAAGGCTCTCACATCCACTTACCAAGTGGGTCACATTTTCCATACACTTTCCAAAGAGTCTCTATTTCTGGGTGTCAGAAGTTTTATAGATTTTATACTTCACTGAATTGGTAGCGAGGACCTGGTCTTGTTTCAGCAATAATGAGGCTTTCGGTGGTACACTCCAAATCACCTCGCTCAAGCCATGCCCACGATGCTACACTATTCGTAACGTCCTGTGTATTCCTTTCAAACTGCCCATGCATTCTCATTTCAAGGTCTTCTTTCCTCTTCTCCTCAGCTCTTTGGTTAAACTCTTCCTTGCCTATCATTTCATCTGCATTTATACCCATGTCTTTCGCGGCATATTGCAGCAGGTCTTCTATTATTATTATTCAGTAGTTTTATCTTTATAACGTGCTTTCACTTTACTACCGATCGCAGCTCTGTGTACCTTGGGATGTGCTGTGGTCTGGTGTGATGCTCTTGTGGTTACTGTATTGAAAGTGTTTTGCGTAGGATGTGTGCAGTGCCCAGTAGTGCAATTTTCTGTATGTTTATTATTATTATTATTAATTTCATGTGTCTTTAAGTTCTAATTTCAAATTCAGTCCAAGTCGACTTTGCCTTTCATCCTTTCGGGGTCGATGAAAAAAGTATCATTTGTGTATTGCGGTCGATGTAATCGGCTAGTCCCCTCCTCGAAAATTTCAGGCCTTGTGCCAGTAGTAGAAATGATTATTATAATTATTATTTTCATTATTTATAACTTCTCTAGACTCAGCATTTTGACGTTTTAAGGCGGCGAGCTGGCAGAAACGTTAGCACGCCGGGCGAAATGCTTAGCGATATTTCGTCTGTCGTTACGTTTTTAGTTCAAATTTTGCCGAGATCGACTTTGCCTTTCATCCTTTCGGAGTCGATAAACTAAGTACCAGTTGCGTACTTGGGTCGATCTAATCGACTGGGCCCCTCCCCCAAAATTTCAGGCCTTGTGCCTAAAGTAGAAAAGAATATTTTGACGTTCTCTCACTGTGAACCACGGATAGCTCAATTCCAGTGTTTGATTTGATTTTGCTTGCTTTTGCTTTTCTTCTATGGTATTGAGTATATTTTCTACGTCTGTGTGAAGTGTCTAGTAATGGCATTTTCTGTATAAATTATATCTGTATACATGTTTGTATGCATATATATGTATATATGTATGGAATTCTTAGGGATTACTTCCAACATTTGTCCACATTTCTCTTTATCATTCCCAAGGCGCCTATTATTCTGAGGATTATATCTCTTTTCAATACCCACATCCTAGATATCTCTATTCCCAGGTCTTCATAACAAGATCGGTTCTCCATTTTTTCTCGAGATATATTGCCGTATGTTAGAACTGATGCATCGATTAAAAGACACATTTACATCGACAATACTGCAGGGAATTATCTTTATCAACTTCTTCATTGCACATTCTTGTCGGGTATTGGCCATGTAAAAGGCCTTTCTTGCCAGCGTCTTATCATCCATTTTTTAATTTAGTACTTTGATTTTTAATGCATTCTCTTATTGTTTCCAGCTCCACCGAAAATTCACTCCATTTTATATTTGTTAGCCTTCTAAAAGCCAAAATATTTATCTTTATTTTTTATATATATTTTGTCGCTAAAAACAATTTTCCCATATTTTCTTCGTGTTAATCTCCCAAGTTAACACTTATCGAAGATGCTGGATCGAAAGCAATCCATGCACGACAATCACCACATTTTAGTAGTATGTAGGACTATATTATCCAAAGTGTTCTTCTCTGTCCATGACAGTAGGCATGTTTGGGAGGAAAGCTAACTGAAAATTTTAACTAATCAAGTGACCCTCACATCGAGTATCTCCCTCATTGACAAATGCTTATTACGGCTTTAAGTATTTCTTCAATAGATATTTTCTAATACTTTGTGGCACATATTCCTATTTTAGTGGTGGGGAGACATTAACAATGAAATTATTTTCTTTTTTGTTGTCTAGTTTGCTAATTGCTTTCACTAACATTCTAGTGAAATTTACCGCCCTTCGCAGATCAAAAAAGGGGTCAAACATTCGTAATGGAAGCGGTGTCGAGGAAATATCTTTCAGTGGCAAGGGTTATTGGAGTTTAGTAGATACAGGAAGGACAGAATGTTCGTTAAAATAAATAGAATAATACAGTTATTATAGTTCATTATAATAATCCGTAATTTTAAATTTTGGGCATTCTAAACACCCGCACCTGCTCAGTATCAATGTTCCGGAAGATTAGAAACTCGCCCAACCATTTTTATTTCGGATGGATGTCATCACAACGATAAGCACAGACAACTTGAAGAGGTCTACAATATACTCGATCGACAAAACAACCAAATCTTCCTCAGCCCATAGAGCTCCTTACATCGTATAAGATAAAACAAAAAACGAACTAAAACAAAGAAGAAAAACATCGGACGATGTGAAGTATTAGGTTTTGGTTTACAGTTTGACGTCAAAATTACAGTTAAGAGATTATTGTCTATGGTTCGGTTTAAGATTAAGATTTAAGCATAGGAGTATAAATAAGTGTTCAAATGTTTAAAAATAGGTTTTATGGTAATGGTTAGGGTTAATTTAAGGTTGAGGGCTAAGAGGTAGATAAGATTTCAGCGTGAGCATTTAGGTTTAGGGTTTAGGGTTAGAGTTCAGTAAGTGTTTCTGCGTGACTGTTTATGGTTGAGTATTACTACGAAGGTTTCTTGTTATGGTCTCAAGGTTAAAGTGTAGAGCTAGGGTTTTAAATTAAAGTTTTGTTTAAGCTTTGGTCTAAGCTTATGGTTTAGGATTAGTGTTAGTGTAATGGATTTAGTTTTAGGTTTAGCTTTGGAATTTAGTCGTAATAGAAGCTGATTTCAACGTGGAAATTCATTAAAAAATTCCCAGAATTCGAAAACAAAAATTTGGAACGGAGTTGGTTAAAATTTTGAAATACTGTTTTTATGGTGTTCAAATTGGAAGTTCCTTTGTGAGAAACGTATGTAAATATTTTAAATAAAAAAAAGACTGTGTGCGTGCGTCGTTTGGAAGGGGGGGTAGTTGCTTTTCTAGCAGATCGAGTGACCAGGCTGTGGTTTCCTAAACGTTGTGTACTACTTCAGTAAGTATCAAAGTATGCAGACATGAACGGATATATTTCAATGCATCCGGATGACTGAGAACGGATATTCCGAAAGGTCCGGATTTAGACTAGGGTATAATTCTGCAAGAACTGAAAATTAAACTTTTTTTATGGAATCGTTGCCTCCGTATTCTTCTAAGATGAATTCCAAAATATTTTTCGATAGAAAATATAAATTGAACAGATGTAGTGTTGAAAATGTTGTGAAGCTGTCTCGAGGAGGCAGTAATGGTGGATTTCCGTTCTCGAAAACAGGAGTTCGAAGACTATTTAAAAATTTAAAAGAATGAAATGACAAGGGGAATCTCTTTGCCACCCTTTGCCACCCTTTGCCACTTTTTCAGGTTCATAATAATTTCTATCTTCTGATTCTTATTCAGACTCACTTCATCATCAATTTCCCCAGACGTCGGAATTTTCTAAAATTTAATTGAGTATTACAAAAGATATATTTCGTAGGAAACAATATTTTCTAGCCTAATTCGAAATATTCTATATGTAACATATGGCTAATAATATCTATCTATATATATATATGTATGCATATAAATATATATATATATATATATA
>NC_068981.1:27510203-27510778 GCF_001194135.2 Octopus bimaculoides
CACGTTAGAGTGCATTTGGATATGAAAGGTCTTTACGCCACGAAAAAAATGTCGGGAGAATATTTTTTGCAAGACACTTACTGGGGCTATGAATGACACTATTAAAAAACATGGATGCTTGTGTTTCTGTTTTTTTTTTGTTGTTTTTTTTTTCAAATATGAATAAAAATTCTGTCTTACACCGTCCAATAAGAACGAATTTATTCGTACCAAAACAGCATACGGAACGTTAGATGATATGCGTAAAGTTTGGTCAAGCAACAGTTTAGTCAATAATGGCGGAGAAGGCGGCATTGAATAAAATATATTCGTTCCAACCTCATATTTAACATATTCGCGTGCATTCGATTGCGAGATCATCTGCATTGGAAATGGTCTAGGGATGAAATTCTGCAGTTGGATGTATATCAAAACACATAATGGATTGTGGTGAATTTTCTCCAGTGTCTATTTCCACAGTGGAAATTCTTCCTCCATCTGAATACACATGAACGTGTTAATTATACTGTACATAAATATATTTTATTGGACAATGACTCATGCTATCATTAAATATATATATATATATATATATA
>NC_068981.1:27512774-27513073 GCF_001194135.2 Octopus bimaculoides
CGTCGTCGTCGTCGTCATCATCATCATCATCATCATCAACAACAACAACAACAACAACAACCAGATCAACATCATCATCATCGTCGTCATCGTCATGCCTTTTACCCTCCTCCTACTCGTACCGCTCTGTTCTGTAGATTTCCCTTCCGTTCTTTTTTTCCGCCTTTCTCTCACCTTCTTCCTCTCACTTTCTCTCTCTCTCTATCTCTCTGTCTCTCTCTCTCCCTATCAATCAATCAATCTATCTATCTATCTATCTATCTATATATCTATCTATCTATCTATCTATCTATCCTACT
>NC_068981.1:27513083-27513742 GCF_001194135.2 Octopus bimaculoides
TCTGTCTCTCCATTTCTCTCTCTCTCTCTCTCTCTTAATATATATATATATATATATGTGTGTGTGTATGTGTGTGTGTGTGTGTGTGTGTGTATGTATGTATGCATGTATGTATGTATATTTTCAGTCTCTCCGCTTCTCGTTTACCCCCTGCAATGTTGCTATCAGCAGCCTTCGTCATCTTTCTATGAATCCAGATCACACACACAAGCAAACGCGCATTCTGTCTCTTTCTATCTCTGTCTCTCTGTCTCTCTCTCACCTTGTCTCACCCTTTCTCTATCTCTCTCTCTCTCTCTCTCTCTCTCTCTCTCTCTCTCTCTCTCTTTCTTTCCCTTTCTTTTACTCTCTCAATGTCATAAGCACGAACCCTCTCACATTAACATACACATACAGACACTCTGGTACGTTTTCACGCACACACGCGTGAATACACACATCCACACTCAGACACACAAACAAACACACACCAAACCAATGCACGCACGCACACATGCTCACACGCACACACACACACACATGTGCTCACACTATAACCCGCCCTCATTTCTGTCCGTCATCATTTCGCCTGCAGCTGCTTGTCTTTCTTATCACACTGTCACTTCCGAACCGAGTGTTATTTCCTTTTCAAAGATACACACACCCACAGACACGCACAT
>NC_068981.1:27514765-27517593 GCF_001194135.2 Octopus bimaculoides
ATCTTGTACGCTCCTATATATTAAGGCGCATGGCCAAGAGGGGGGCGTATTGGGTTCCCGATCATATATTCTTCATTCCAATTCCTGCTCCGTGTGGCTTGTTGTGTCTCTGAGCAAGGATAAAGTACTTTGCTCCACGTTGTTCAGCTGTAAATGCGTTCCAAGTGTGTGATCCTTGAGTCCTTTCTCCCTGCAGCTGGCACATCCGCGATATTCCAGTCTGCGAAGGGTAGAAGAGCCCAAGAGTGTTTCTCTCAATGCATCTAACACCATGAGAACTTAAAACAATTAGCGAAAGTATGGTTTCTGCTACCAAAACATAATTGCAAGTGACGGCTGCGACATAGTATATTAACTGTATATTCTGTTAAAGGAAGACACAGTAAAACGTTTAGCAAAATACCTTCAATATGTTGTTATGCAGTGGAGGCGCAAAGGCCCAGTGGTTAGGGCAGCGGACACGCGGTCGAGGATCGCGGTTTCTGTTCCCAGACCGGGCGTTGTGTGTGTTTATTGAGCGAAAACACCTAAAGCTTCACGAGGCTCCGGCAGGAGGTGGTGGTGACCCGTGTTGTACTCTTTCGCCCCAACTTTCTCTCACTCTTTCTTCCTGTTTCTTGAGTAAAGGTGCGATGGACTGGCGTCCCGTCCAGCTGGGGAGGGGGGAACACATACGCCATAGAAACCGTGAAACCGGGCCCATGAGCCTGGCTAGGCTTGAAAAGAGCGTAAAGAGAAAGAGATGTTGTTCTGCTACTTTATGCCTATGTCGACTTTTCATCTGGTATCGATAACGATAAAATATTGGGTACCAATTATTAATGAACTGGACTAGACTGCAAAAGGAAAAGAAAACAAAAAAGAGAAAACAGGAAAATTAAAAAAGAGTTGTGATATATCTAACTAATTGCTTTTTCTAGAGAATTTTATTTTCAAAACTTCTGGGTATATGCAATAGTCTTTCTTAGTATTTTTATATTTCTGTCCAGATTATAGTCTGAATTTCTGATTGAAGATATTTCACTTCAATTACTAGCGTTTGGCGACAGCATGAACGTCTTAGGAGCTCAATTATTGCTTTATGTAAATTGTAGAGCTAACTGTAAGCTACATATGAATAATGTTGCGTTTTCTGCACGATCTCTGAAATACATGTACAGAACCTCAGTTAATGAATGATATATCCTTTAACTGAGACCACTATTGCTCATCATATACCAACCTAAATTAATTCCATTCATTCATTTCAAGCGTCTTGGAATTGCCGACGCTTACTGAAAAGTTTTTGTGAGGCAGATTCACAAGACCGGAATCCATTTCGCACCAAGTTAAACAAATACTATCCTTCGAGAAAGAAAGATCTGTCAGAATTTCTACCATCAATTTCATCTAAATTCCAAAGCAATTTTCTAATGTTTTAAACGAGTATTTCGATGTCGGTTATTTCTCCAAGTGTAAAACTCTTGGCGAATCAAGACCACATCATCGTTCTATAATGAATCAAAGCTACTTCTTGTCATGCACATCGTTAAATATAGTTACCAGGATAAATTGTCTGAATCTCTCATGTGATATACTGGGAACTACAGAATCTAAAATGTCGAAGTATCTTAATTTTTTTCGCGCTAATTTCTTAACACAAGGGCAAAATTATATATTTTCGTTCAGACACATGCTTATATTTTCAAATTATTTTTCAAGCACATACACATCCCATTCTATTAAAATTATTATAGGCAGAACGTACTAAACTAAACGGACTAAACAAAATGGAACTGATATATGTATGTCTGTATATATGAGGATAAATATATTCTAAACGTTTTCAGCTTTAACACAGACAGACGGTTGGGGGGGGGGGTATATATCTTTACGTAAAATATTTATGCAAAATGCGACGAGCTGGCCAATTTCATAGCAAAACCTGAAAGAATACTTTGCGGTATTTCATCCGATTTTGTTTTGAGTATAAATTTGCTTTTCATTCTTTCAGGGTGAAAGAATTACCAAATGTGCACTGGGGACCATTGCATATATACGCAAATACACGCACACATATTTATATACATTCAATTATCTACATCAGTCTATATTTCTGTCTGTCTCTCTCTCTCTATCTCTCTCTCTCTCTCTCTCTCTATCTCTCTCTCTCTTTCTCTCTCTCTCTCTTCGTATATGATGGATACATTTCCAACTTTAACATATTTGTATAAATACTAATATATGCATGTGTGTGTGTTTGTGTGTGTAAAGGTGCATGGATTAATGGTTAGGGCATTCGGCTAAGGTCGTGAGTTCGATTCTCGACGACGCATTTAGTCCTTCAGCAAGACACTTTATTTCACGTTGTTCCAGTCCACTCAGCTCGCAAAAAGAGTTGTACCAGTATTTCAAAATGGGACAGCTTTGTCATATTCTGTGTCACACTGAAGCTACCAGCGAACTGCGTTAAGAGTATGCGTGTCTGTGGAGTGCTCAACCACTTGCACATTAATTTCATAACCAAGCTGTTTCGGATCAACTGAAACCCTCGTCGTCGTAACCGACGGAGTGCCAGTGTGTTTAAGTACATATGTATAGATATATATGTACACACATACATGAAAACTAAAAACATTTACCATCTATATTTCGAACCAGGTTCGAAATATAGATGGTAAATGTTTTTAGTTTTCATTCCTTTTCGAAATTATCCCTAATTTTGTGGTGTAGAGCTTTGGCTGCTCTTTCTAGAGGGTCATATGTCCTTTTATGAGCATCTCTAATGCGTATTAAATGCACACTGTATTTCATATATATATATATATATATATATATATATATATATA
>NC_068981.1:27519525-27520651 GCF_001194135.2 Octopus bimaculoides
AAGAGTGAGAGAAAGTTGTGGTGAAAGAGTACAGCAGGGTTCGCCACCATCCCCTGCCGGAGCCTCGTGGAGCTTTAGATGTTTTCGCTCAATAAACACTCACAACGCCCAGACTGGGAATCGAA
Source organism: Octopus bimaculoides (assembly GCF_001194135.2). Taxonomy (NCBI): domain Eukaryota; kingdom Metazoa; phylum Mollusca; class Cephalopoda; order Octopoda; family Octopodidae; genus Octopus; species Octopus bimaculoides. The sequence goes on from NC_068981.1 coordinate 27,519,651, forward strand.
ACCTCGATCCTATGACCGCGAGTCCGCTGCCCTAACCACTGGGCCATTGCGCCTCCACGTATAAATACATAATAGACGTGCATTCACACATCCATACAAGTGTGTGTGACGTTCAGTGAATCAAACAGACAGACTGACAGAGATACGGACAGTCAGGTAGACAGACTAGATAGACAGGCAGACAAATAGTTTGATAGATAGATAGATAGATAGATAGATAGATAGATAGATAGATAGATAAACAGACAAACAGATTGGTAGATAGACAGATAGATATCTAAAAGCCTAGAGAAATCGTGATAGATTGCTAGTTATAGGTAGTTTTAAGAATAAACTGATAGTTGTATAGATAAGATGAGAAAAATATGCACTAAGATGCTATGAAAAGCAATCATTCTTCTCTACAGCTAAGCTGTCACAAATCAGGCAACTTGTAAAATAGCGGCTCTTTAAGAGGAACGGCAGAAGGAGACGTATGAACTTCAACGATACCGTTACAGCTACTGGTGCATGTTTTTGTGGCCTGAATGGATGGATACTTGAATGGACGGCTGGATGAAGAGGAGAGATGATACAGGGTATAGCGGGATCGATGTAGTGCCTAGTAGGGGAATATACAGAGATAATTATAAACAACTACTACTACTACTACTACTACTACTACTACTACTACAACTACTACCACCGCCACCACCACCACCACTACTAATAATAATAATAACAACAATAATAATGATAATAAATCCCTTCTTCTGTAGGCACAAGGCCTGAAATTTGGGGGTGGGGACTAGTCGATTACATCGATCCCAGTGCTTCCTTGGAACTTATTTTAATCATGATGATGACAATAACGATGACGCTGATGACGCAGATAATGATGATGATGACGATAATGGTGGTGGTGATAGTGGCGGTGGTGGTGTTTGTGGTGGTAGTAGTAGTAGTAGTAGTAATGCTTCTGTGCCTATCTATCTATCTATCTATCTGTATATATATATATA
>NC_068981.1:27521146-27522340 GCF_001194135.2 Octopus bimaculoides
ATATACATACATGTATATATGTATGTATGCATGTATATACATGATACTGTTAATCGAAATGGTCTGTGGCCAATTCTAAAGAAAATAGGTTGCCTCCCAAAAATTTGTAAACATGATCAGGGCTTTTCATCATGATATGAAGGTTAGAGTTAAATTTGGTCGTAGGCTCACTGAATCTTTTGCTCTGGAAAATGGAGTAAAGCAAAGATATTTTGATGCACCTACCCTCTTTGCAATATACTTTTACTGCTATACTGTCGCACGCTTTTCAAAATTCTGAAGAGGGTATTTACATGAAATATAAAACAACAGGTATTGCTTTTAGTCCGACCATACTAAAACACAAAACAAAGGTTTTTTATTTGACTCATTAGGGAAAGTGGTGCAGTTTGCAACCTCACTAAAATTTTCGTTAATGGTAACTTACTTGGGTTTGTTGAGTCTTTCATTTATCTTTGAAGCTCTGTACAAAATGATGGAAATCTGGACACAGAAATACATCTGCGAATTCAAAGGGCCGAACAAGTATTTGGTGGTTTGGAGTCACGCGTTTGGGGCCAACGACATAGAAATAACAACACAAAATTGGCTCTTTACAAAGCATTTGTGTTACCATTCTTGTTGTATTCTTCAGAAACACAGATGTGTTATGAAAGACATTTCAAATGTTTAGAACAATTCCAGCAAAAATGGCTTCGCCGCATTTAAACATTAAATGGGCTTTTTTTTTTTTTCCTCCAGACCGAAATGTCTCTTCAATTAAATCAATGATTCTGAAAAACCATATTGTTCGAATGGCGGATGAACGCACACCCAAACAGTTGTCTTATAGCGAGCTTGCAAAGGGTGTAAACCTAAACAGAGGTTTAAGGACGGCATAAGGACTACCATGAAGTAACTTGAAATGGATCAAGCTGGATGGCGATCAAAAGTGTGGAGTGGAGTGAAAGCGTTTGAGGAGGTCAGGATAACACATGCAAGACTCAAGACAGATTTAAAGGATGTTGCGATTGAGAAAGTGAAGCTCAGTGACCTTTTTCTGTGCACAATTTGTGACAGACCATGCGTAAATTTGGCTGGGCTCAATTTCATTTGTGAACCCATGGAAAACGAATCCACCGAGGAGGAATAAATTCCTTGCTTGCATGGAATTCCCCGTTTGTTTGCATCTGCTTGTAACTATGTATATGTGTA
>NC_068981.1:27522868-27524341 GCF_001194135.2 Octopus bimaculoides
ATCGATACATAAATTCAATAATTAAATTACAACCACTCCTAGATACGTAACTAAACAGCGTCAACTCTATTAATTCAAACAAAAATTATAATCCCTACAGTCTTCTGTAATGCAATATAAAAGTAAAAGCTTAATAACCACATTATTTCAATCAATCAATATATAGGCAGGATTAAACGCTAACTCTAATAAAACTACAATAAAGAGAGATATGAACCAATGTACATTGTGTCGGTATTAATAGTAAATTGTAATAACTAAATTATATGCTAAATTGCGACCAATCTTTAAGTCAATATAAATAATAATCCCACCGGTCTTCCATAGATACTACTATAATGAAAGTTCAAGCCTTATAAATTTTTTCCAAAACAAAACACGATTGAAATTTATTTAACTAATATTTTTATGAGTGAAATACATTATTTCATCATTCAAAAGTTAATAATAAAACGTTACATACTCATCAATAATATCACCACTACAAGTTATAATATTAAATAACCAGTGACTAATATAAACTTAAATTTCATTAAATAAGAACTAATAAAAGTACTTGTAATTAACTATTATTATATACCTCGCAATGTTTAAAGCTAATTGAACTGTTTAAAAGATAATAAAACTACAAGTGTTAACACTTACATGTTTAATCAGACACCCAGTTCCCCCACCAAGAATTTAAAGGGCCAACTACATATTGATGACGTAGTGCGTAATTAGTAATTTCTCAATTGTCTCAATATTGGTGACGTAGAATATATATATATGTATATATATAACGTTGTAGTATATTGTCAACTTAATGTAACAATCCCAAGAAGGGAATACACTACTGCCGTTTAGCCCTAGGAAGCTGGACCGCTTCCTGTCGGCCTTGACACAATTACTGTGTCCTTAAGTTTGCGAGGGGGAGACAAACTCCTCCACCCAGCCTAGCCAGCATTCAGGGACATGTTTCTGAGTCTTTGCTCGTCATCAGCCTGAAGTAGCCTGCCAGCTGGTTGAAGAAGTTTGTCTAGCTCTCGCAGCTTATATAATCATAGTGAAGTTTATTCACTGATCAGCAAAATTAGAAATATTTCTAATATATATATATACCTCTCTACTTTCCTTCTTTATCTCACTAGTACTTCTCCCTCTCTCCCTCTCTCCCTCTCTCCCTCTCTCTCTATCTCTCTCTCTCTCTCTCTCTCTCTCTCTCTCTCTAGTTCCTTCCATTATTCTTCAATCCCTCTTCCCCCTACCTCTTTCTGTCCCTTCCACGTGACGGTGTTCGGCTAAGCATGATCTTTCTTTCTCGGCCTGACCACCGCTCGTACAAAACCTTATCTTTCTGTCTCCTGACTCAAGGCTTTCACTCCACGCGTCAGCTCAACTTAACTTGTCCTTATTAGTCAAGACACCTATTGTTATTCTCTTGTTGTTTGTATTTGTAATCATGTAACATTTTTCCGTTTTCTCGTTTTTTTT
>NC_068981.1:27524351-27529641 GCF_001194135.2 Octopus bimaculoides
TTTTTTTTTTTTTTTTTTTTGTCTGTGTTGTCGTACACATTCACTTGCTTTCTTCCAAAAAATTAATTCTCTTAGCTTGGATTTTTGAGGCCTAGCAATTTTGAACAGCCTCAAAAGTAACAGTCCGAAATTGTAATGACAATTGGATGCATGACTGATGAATAGAGGGCCACGAATCCTTCATGGTTTTCCATGGTTTCATGGTCTTTGTATTGGCTATCTGTTCAAATGTTTTTATTGTCGTGTGTGTGTGTGTTTTGTAAGCAGAACCATATATGCATATCCACGCAGCCTATATCTATATCTTGTATAGATAGAGATGATACCTAAAACTGAAAGGACATTAAACTAGCTGATAGAAACAGTTAATTAAATGTAGAAAACCACTCGTCACCACATAGGGTCCAAAGTTATTATAGCTATGTTATTGTTTTTTTCTCATGGAACTGCGCCACTGATTAGGTTACACTGCTGACTGTATGATTGTGCTTTAATACAGTTGAATACGCAGACATATTTACATGCACATACATAAACACACACATATATATATATATATTAATATAGGAAAATGAAAAAAAGCCCGAATGCTGAACTGGAAGCATAATTTAATAAAGATTTTTTCTGTAGTGCTGGAGTTAAAGTGTGTTCATTCTGTGAGTTGGATGATGTATGTGGTTCCTTACATGATGAGTTGGTAATTAAAGTTTTTAGTGTAGTGTTAATTTCATTTAGGTTATCATTAATCTTATCCGAAAGATGTTGATGTGGGTTGTTTACTGGGATATCTTGGGTTTGAAGAAGTTCATCAATTTTGCTGGAAAGTGTGAGGAGGTGTGTATTAAGTGTTTTGAGTTCTTTTAGGATGGTCTCATTGGTGACTTTCTCTGGAAGATTGGGGTTCTTTTTAGGTGGCATTCTGTTTCACACGTGTGGTAGAAGGTACAAGTCAGTAAATAGTGGGGTTGTGTTAACACAACCCCACTATTTACTGACTTATATTAATATATATATATATTTACATATATGCATACATGCACACATACATACATACATGCATACATACATATACATACAATTTTGAAAGTATAATGATATTAAATGATTAAAACGATAAGCACCAATCCTTGTAACAAAGAGAAATAAGCCACTGATATGACCAGTACTTCTTTTCTAGCATATATGCGCTAACTCCGTATCGATTACACAACAAATTCCATGGCAATCTCCTTCTCTTTTGAATTAGTTGCTTCACTTTATTTATGTGTTTATCATTATTTGATATGTTGTATTTTTTCTGTGTGGAGGCGCAATGGCCCAGTGGTTAAGGCAGCGGACTCGCGGTCATAGGATCGCGGTTTCGATTCCCAGACCGGGCGTTATGAGTGTTTATTGAACGAAAACACCTAAAAGCTCAACGAGGCTCCGGCAGGGGATGGTGGCGAACCCTGCTGTATTCTTTCCCCACAACTTTCTCTCACTCTCACTCTTACTTCCTGTTGTGCCTGTAATTCAAAGGGTCAGCCTTGTCACCCTGTGTCACGCTGAATATCCCCGAGAACTACGTTAAGGGTACACGTGTCTGTGGGGTGCTCAGCCATTTGCACGTTAATTTCAAGAGCAGGCTGTTCCGTTGATCGGATCAACTGGAACCCTAGACGTCGTAAGCGACGGAGTGCCAACAACAACATTTTTTCTGTATATAAATCTAAGCTGTAATATTTTTTTCAACAAGTTGTAATCCCTTATTTTCAAATGAATTAGGATACGCAAAGCTGGAATACTTTAGGTCATAAATATGCTCAGTCGGTCAGTGCTGGACTAAAACTAAACAACAACATTAACAACTGCTACATCTTGTCGAACAACAAATGATTTTCTCTAGGCAAATTATCTCCGGACCAATGTACGTGAATATCATTCTTAACTTCCATTATGCATCCCAATGTCAGCAAAGCACAAAACGTTAGCGGTTCTCTCCAGTAACAACTGTAGAAAATACCTCCCGTTAACGACTTCCCTGATAGCGCATCTGAAGAACCGAATGGAATGTTGACTTTTCAGATCTATCGAATCATCCCCAGCAAATAAATGCGTCAACTGAAAATAGGATCCACGATTTCTTGGACCGCCAATCTATTCTCCTAAATGGTATTGCACTATGTTGCTTCACCACTAACTACTGGAAATATGCGTTTTGTCGACACTAGCATACATAGCTGAAGAAAATTATACTAAGCCACTCAAAGGTCGAAGCACAAAAGTTCCACCATGATTTGAATGATATATCCTCAGGTTCTGTCTTAAAAAGACAGAATTTTCATGGATGAAGATCCGCATTTCATCGTTGATCTTCTCAGTCAGGACTGAGCTGATTTTAATCTGCTGCAATAATAGTTTCTAGATTCTTTAAGAGGAAAATAAATAGATATGTGTATCACTCAATCAATCTTGCATACTTACAAAATCCCTCGAATTTTATGGAGCGGGTTTTCTCGCTACCCACCTGTAACCTTACTTAGATATGTTAGATCTCAAGCCTCTCTTGCGTTCTACACTTAAGGAACTATTATCATCCTTACATACTTCATATCATATTTTGCTCTCATTATGTATTTAGAAGGTCACGTGGCAACCATCATACATATATGTATTATCATCTTTTGCGTTATTACCTTTACTTAATCTCTTATGCTGAACATATCATCTCACCAACTGTATAAAAACCTATATGTTATTTTCTCTAAACATGTTATTTTCACATATGTTTTTTTTTTATTTCTCAAAATTTTGCTTTGATTGCATCTAACCTTATCCACCTTATGCTCTCAATCTCATTCATTTTACCCAAAGCATGTTTTCATTAGTGGAAGCACATGGCCTAGTGGCTAGAGCAGCGAAATCGCGATCGAGATATCGCGGGTTCGAATCTCAGACCGAGCGACGTGTGTGTTTATGAGCGAAACACATAAGCACTGCTCGGCTCCGGCAGAAGGTAAAGGCGAACTTCTGCTGACTCTTTTGCCTCAACTTTCTCTCACTCTTTCCTCCTGCATCTATCACCTCACTTGCGACGGATCGCTGTCCTGTCCAGGTGGGGAACCTAATCGCCAATGTAACCGAGAAACCGATCCTTATGAGCCAGGCATGACTTGAGAAGGAACAACCAACAATAATATATTTAACTTCTTAGAACTACTTTATAAGTTGTACATTTCTTTCCAGCGACTCATATAGACACCTAAATAGACTTCAATTAATTTTATATATGAAAGAAAAACTCATACAAAATCAGATAATCATGAAATATTACATTTAGTTATTTAGTTATATCCTTAAAAACTAATCTGAATTCATAGCATTCAATTCACACATCACAAAGTGTATGACGGAGAAATTCTCGCTGTTAACATTATACGTAAATAAATTCAGCATTGTTCCCATTTTTCAGTGTGTTGTGGCGCTAACACAAATATGGCACACTGTTATAAGTAAATAGGGAATAAAATGTTAAGTATTGTTATGTTTGAGGTTTTATCCCTCCCACAGATCATTGGCAGAGAATTTAATCGTTTCAACTGGAGATATTAGCTTTTTAATGATGTTACATATTTTTCTATAGTGGTTCACTGCTAGCCAATTAAAAAGTTAATGAGTTCAACTAAAGCCTTACATGAAGAAGGAAATTGATGAGAAGATGCGTGCAATTAAGAGATAAACTTGAAGGAATTGAATACGGGTGCAGTGACGGGAGAAACAATATTAAATGCTATCAGAAAAAATAACATATCCAGATGTGTGCATCACCAGATGAGTTAATTATAAATGAGTGAGTCAAGGCAACACAAATACAAAAAAAATAGAAGTAGGATAGTACAGAGTGCGAAATTTGGAACAGCCTGTTACTAAGACACACGTTATAGAAACACTTCACACATACACAAGTGCATATATATATATGTGTATGTGTGTGTGTGTGTGTGTGTGTGTATGTATGTATGTATGTATGTATGTATGTATGTATGTATGTATGCATGTATGTATACAGAGTAATGCAGGTTTCAATGAAAAGGCACCTTTCGAGATATTGACAACCAAAAAACAGATTATTTTCCTCAATGTATTCTTCGAAATACATTCGCGGTTCGGCAAAAGAGACCGATAGAATAAGTAGTCGGCTTACAAAGAATAAGTCCTGGGGTCGATTTACTCGACCAAAGGCGGTGCTCCAGCATGACCACAGTCAAATGACTGAAACAAGTAAAAGAGTAATACGGATTTGTAACAGTGATGGAAGTTGAAACAACTATTTAGAAAGCGAACAGTCGAATGAACTGCCTTCCAGTATGCATAGGTGACTACTGGTCTTCCACAAACAACGTCGTCCGGACTTGTGCCTTGGAGGATAACTTTCTAGGTGTAATCTCGTGGTCATTCATGACCGAAGAGTGGTCATTTCCTTGCAGTATATTATCATATCAGAATAGAATATATGATACAATTTCATTGTCAACAGTGTAGCGAAGATATTTAATCCAGATCTTTTCTGTTTGGCTGTCACTTTTCAATTTCTTCCATTTAATTTCAATTGATTTCAAATTTGGTCTATTGATGTAGTTTTGTATGCTTATTATTGGCACGAATTTCATTTTAGCAATTAATCAATAAATAAACACTTTTATAGCTTTTAAAGTTTACAAATTTTGGGTAATTTTAGTCAATCGAGAGCCACACATATATAAGTGCCTGTTTCCATAGTAACAAGGCAAGCGTCGGCACTCTCCTGTAAAACCACGTTTGTTTACCAAAAGCAATATATGCTGTTTGCTCTTTTTTTCGAAATGGACCTCAGTTTATTTTTTCATGCTCTCAAAACTATAAAATTGTGTTAATTGCTCCTTTTTTTACCTGCGTATGAAAGGCATATTGAATATTTAAAACTACAAAATATGTGTTGCTCATATGTTTTTCGATCATTTTTCGCTTCTTAGATACTTAAAATACGCGTTATATTCGCAATTTTCTTGAATTCTTTTACTTGTTTCAGTCATTTGACTGCGGCAATGCTGGAGCACCGCCTTTAGTCGAATCAAATCTACCCCAGGACTTATTCTTTGAAAGCCTAGTACCTGTTCTATCGGTCTCTTTTTGCCGAACCGCTAGTTTACGGGGACCTAAACACCCCAGTATCGGTTGTCAAGCGATGTTGGGGGGACAAACACAGATACACAACATATACACACATGCATATATATATATATATATACGACGGGCTTCTTTCTGTTTCCGT
>NC_068981.1:27529651-27530756 GCF_001194135.2 Octopus bimaculoides
ATGCATATATATATATATATATACGACGGGCTTCTTTCTGTTTCTGTTTATGTCTTTGCTGTCACACACAAAATGACAACTTCGAAATTCTTCTTCGATGACTCGGAAAAAGTTATCAAACTTTAAAAAATCTGTGTAACTTAAAAAAATAAAAGAAAATTCTAGAACAATTGAATTAAACAACGAGATTCAGCGTGAAATATTAGATCAATACACCAAATTTGAGAATGCTCACTTAATTTTAAATTTCAGAAAGTGCAGCCAAAGTGAAAAGATCCTCTAATCCAATAAAATTGTCGTCAAATCAAGCACTAAACCTTCTTGAAACACACGTTAAATCCACTAAAACCGGTTCAGAAGAATTATGCATACATTAAGGAACCATTCTCATAAACTACCTGTTACCACATCCATATACAAACAATGAGTTCATGAAGATATTACATTCAGTTCAGGTTAAATTTAAGATCACGTTAACATATTCAAATGATTACAAACGTGGCAACTTAAAACAAAATAAAAGACACGATTTCTCTTCTCGCCACTGCCAATGGAATGGAGCAATGGAATGGAGCAATGGAATGGAGCAATGGAATGGAGCAATGGAATGGAGCAATGGAATGGAGCAATGGAATGGAGTGATCTACATTCAACAGGTGATGAATATCACATGTTGAAAGATGATGCAAAATACCAAAGTAATTATATATATATGCAGAGAGAGACGAGTGAGAAGGATAGATAGACAGATACACATACACACATGTATACATATGGTATAACACATCGCATAATAATAAACAGAGCAAATCTACATAAACGTACATCCAAACACACTAGTACAAATGCGCATGTGCATATTTAAACATGACTGACTATAGATTTATATCAGCGTCATATGTAAGCTCGCATGTATATCAACCTATCTATTCGGGTGTGTGAGAGTATATCTACATGTGTGTGTGTGTGTGTGTGTGCGTGCGTGTGTGTGTTTGTGTGTGACCGTGTACTTATATTTTAAGACACTTTTCTATGTTGCGTTCTTAAAATTTCTAATCTATAAATGTATGTACATAGGTATATTTATTATATATATATGCATATA
>NC_068981.1:27531350-27531862 GCF_001194135.2 Octopus bimaculoides
AGAGAGAGAGAGAGAAAGAGAGAGAGAGAGAAAGAGAGAGAGAGAAAAAAAAGTGTGTGTGTGGGTTTGTGTTTGTGTGTGTGTGTGTTTGTGTTTGTGTTTGTGTGTGTGTGTGTTAAATTTTGTGTTTTTATGAGCTTTGTTGAGAGAATTCTTAGAATATATAAGCAAATGAAAGTATAAATTTGCATTAAAATAAATACATATACAAAACGGCAGATACACACACACACACACACACACACACACATATATATACAAAATAACACTCAGCCAGGTATGTGTGCCTACCCGCACTCACACACATCGATATACCTCGTCCATCCCATTTGGTAACGATTTTTTCACACTCTCACATGCTTTAATTTTTTATTTATAAAACATAATATATGTAGCTGTCTATGTTCATATATATATGTGTATATATATGTATATACGTATGTATGTATGCATGAATGTATGTATGTATGTATGTATGTATGCATGCATGTATGTATATATATTTAGCTGCA
>NC_068981.1:27531872-27532427 GCF_001194135.2 Octopus bimaculoides
CACACACACACACACACACACACACACATATATATATATATATATATATGCAGGATGTGGGGAAAATGTATGCGTATATGTATGCAAGTACACATATACATATATACCCACTCACACACACATAAAAACACATATATCACGAAGAGTTAATTATTTTCTTTTTATTCATATGAAGAAATATGTTAGGGGCTATCTATATGTATGCATTACTTTCGCAATTTGTATTTTAATTTCTAATCGTATGAGTATATATATAGGATGTGCAAATATAGATAAACATGTACATGAAAACGTACTCACACACATATACACATTCTCATACAGACATTGTGTGTGTGGAAACCTTATACTTAACGTTGAATTTATATATGTATTCATGCATGTAAGAGTAAGTATATATGACGTGTGTATGTTTATATATATATATGCATGTATGTACATATATGTATGTATATATGCATATATATATTATTTATATTATTATATGCCTGAACGCCACGCGTCCATTTCCAACTAAATTTGTATATATATGTATATATATATATATATATATAT
>NC_068981.1:27535550-27537927 GCF_001194135.2 Octopus bimaculoides
GTGATTGTAGGATCTCTAGGAATGATAAAAAAAAGGTACTGAAACCTATTTGAAAATGATACCAGGCTTACCATCCCTACAGGAAGTGCAAAAAATCGTGCTAACTGGAACGACTCATGTACTGAGAAGAGCATTATCGCTGTGAAAACAACATTCATTCATTATTTTTATCTATTTATTTTTTTTTCTTAAATACATGTTTTACCTGTGAATTTGCGTGTGTAAACTGGGAATGCATACAACGAGTTTCTCTGCCCTAGGTGTACGGAAAACACTCGGCGAGAAATGGAAGAAAATTTGAAGAAAGAAGAAAAAAAAACATAATAATAATAATAATAGTGAGAGAGAGGAAAAAAAAAGAAAGCCATATCAATGTGTATGCAAGTCAATATGTGCAGTAAACTATAACATAAAAATGAAAATCTAACGGATATGTTTAAAGAAATAGTTACATGTCAAGACAAAGTGCAATATAATGTAAACAAGGCCATGTGTGTATAGTAGAATATAACGCAACCGGTACACTAGCAGAAAAGAAACCATACAGAGTTATAAGTATACATAGTAAGTAGTTTGCAAGTTCAGTCCCATTGCTTGGTACTTTTAGCAATTGTCTTTTCCTATAGCCCCGAGCCAACCAAGACATCGTGAGTGGATTTGGTAGAGAGAAATTGTATGTATATATGTGTATGTATGCGTGTGTGTATTTCTGTTTCTGCTTGTCTCCACCACACATTCAACCGGTTGGTTTGTTTACGTCACCGTTCAGCGAAAATAGACCGATAGAATATGCACCTAGCTTAAAATAAATACGGGGGTCGATTCGTCCAATTAAACCCTCCAAGGCAGTGTCCCAGCATGACCGCAGTTCAGAGACAGAAATGATTAAAAGATTAAAGAAATATAACTTAACTTGAATCACAACACCATCATTCAACAAGTAGCGCCCAACGAGGAACAATTTAATATAATGAGTAGTTTCGAAAGAAAAAAGAATATGTTTGCAGGCAATATTTTAGCTGAACAGTGAGCACATTATATGACAGAGGGAGAGAGAAAAGGGGATAAGAGAAAATACAAGGCAAACTAGTATTATGTTCATTAACCAGTAGCTTTCTTTAGGCGTCTTATCGTTGAGAAAGAGATCCTGGAACAATATTCCCTATTGAAATCTGTGAGACAATCGGAACAAAATAAATTTACAATATCAAAAAGAATTCAAATAAAAACAGAAAAAAATTAATTTAACAAAATTCAGATTCATTTCACACCTAAAGGCAATAGCATTCGGCCAAGATATAAAATGAGCTGTTGTTGGAGTTGTCTTCCTTTAAAAAGAAAAAAAGAAGGGGAAGCATTATTGGTTAAATATCAGTAATTATGGGAAAACAAATTAACTAAATATTTCTTTCATAGAATATTAAGACACCCTATGAATAATGACGATTCCCCGAAGAAAATATCATCATTTTGAATTTGTGAATCAATATTTAGGAGAGGCACAAACATGAATAATTTTCAATGTTATTTGACAACACATATAAAATCTTAAATCCTTAGGCCATTGGCCTACGGTTCAGATTTTAACACTGTTTTAAATATGAAAAGATGTATTTAGAAAGTTTAATGCAAATGGAAAATAAATTTAATCTGCAAAAATAAAAAAAAATGTTAAATGAAATGAATTACAATAAGCAGTGAGAATAGATTTTAATGTGATGCAATGATGCAGGAGTTATGAGCATCTTTAGCTGACAATTGATATCAATTAGCATGAAGCTTGTTTAACATTTTAGAAATAATCCATGGTTTCAAAGTGTTCACAACTATTAATTACTTTAAAGGAAATAAAAATAAATAAGAGAATATAAACATACCACAGTGTTGCCAATGCATAAAATGCTATATACTGTAAATACTATATATTTTATACAGTAAATACGATCGCAGCTGCATGGCTGAAACTTGTAAAAGAGTAAAACGTATAATCAGCACAAGCAAGCTTCCATATTTTGCCTGGCCATCGTGCTAGCTCAATGGTCATGCAAAATAGACGAGTGGTAACGGTTTCTTCGTATAGCTGATGCTTTATCGTTATCTTTAGGTATCAGTGTGGTTTGCAATGGTTCACATTCTTCGTTTGCTCTCAAAACGTGCATCTAGATTGGCTGCACACTGTATATCATAATAATATTAATAATGATGACAATAATAATAATAATAATAATAATAATAATAATAATAATAATAATAATAATAATAATAATAATAATAATAATAATGATAATAATAATAATAATCTGAAAAACTCTGAGGACTGGATGCTAAAACTTGTCTCAAAACATGAAAGCAAGAAAGCATCTTACTCAGTAACAAA
>NC_068981.1:27540544-27541348 GCF_001194135.2 Octopus bimaculoides
ACACATATACACTTATATATACATCTACATATATATATATAGACACATATACGCATATACATATATATATAAATACACACATATACATATGTATGTATATACATGTGTGTGTGCATATATATATACTCAAACAGGTATACGTGAATTTATGTGTATGTGTATCTATATACACGTGCATACGCGCTGCTGTTTATGGGCTAATATATTTTGTCAGTAAGTGGCCGCCTGAGAGAGAGAGAGATTATGTGGGAGAGAGAGATTATGTGTGAGAGAGAAATTAAGAGAGTGTATGTAAGTGTATATATAATTGTATTTGGATATACCTCAATGTGGGCTTCTACGGAAGCGGGTGCGTGCGTATTAAGCACGTTCGTGCGTGCTTGTGCTTTAGAAGTTTTCCAAAATGCCATCTCGTACGTATAAACGATAGAGAAGGTCATTGGAAATAAACAGCTTTTGGAAGAAATACATAAGTACATCAATACATACAAGTATCTCATATTATATTATAAAATAAACTTGAAACTTGGAAATTTATATTATATTCATATATCTATGTATATATATTTTTCTTTATTTTTTTTTTTATTTTTCAATCAAAACTTATAAAATTTACTTCCTAGGTATATTTATTTTGCAATTTGTATTTCCAATATCACATATATTTATTTCCCATATTTCTTGGTATGATATGTTGGAATATTGCGTGTGTATAATTTAATTAGCTGAATAAATAATAAATAACTAATGTATATATTTGTGTGTGTATGTATATATACATATATATATATATATATATATATA
>NC_068981.1:27543237-27555318 GCF_001194135.2 Octopus bimaculoides
ATATATATATATATATATATATATATATACGCACACATATATGTGTGTATGTATGTGTGTATGTGTATATGTGTATATTTGTTCAGGTGTGTATGAATGCATGTCTATGTTTGTATGTGCTTGTGAGTTCATACTCAGCTACACACACACGTAGAGAAATGTGCCGAAGGACATATTTTCTTATAGACTATATTATTAATGTTATCATCAGCACCACTACCATCATCATCATCGTCGTCTTCGTTATCATCATCATCGTTGTTGTTGTGGCTGTTCTTGTTATCATTATTATTATTATTATTATTATTATTATTATTATTATTATTGTTGTTGTTGTTGTTGTTGGTTTGTTTTCATCGATTATATTGAAGTTATCGTTATTATTTTTGTGTTGCGTTGTGATCATCATCATCATCATCATCATCATCATCATCATCATCATCATCGTCGTCGTCGTCATCGTCGTTAATATTTATATCGGTATTATTAATAAGATCGGTTTTGTTGTTGTTGTTCTTGCTATCGTATTTTCGGTATTATTGTTGCTGGTCGTGTTGGTGATGATGTTGGTTCTTGTGGTAGCGTTGCTATTATAGTTTTTTTTTGTTGTTGTTGTTGTTATTATTGTTGTTGCCATTATTATTACATTTTTACCACTCAATATATCTTGTGCCCTTTTTATTGTTATATATTTCAATGAAAACCTGATAGGTTTATGTACATGTTTCATATAACATCGTTTCCTTGCAACAACGATAACATTACCGGCACCCTCTAAGTCTCCACTACCACCAACGCCACCACTATCTCCACCACCAACCAACACCGCACTCTTTTCTCGGCTGTCACCTACCACCACCACAACCACCACCACCTACCTACCTACCTACCACCATCTTCAGTTTTGCTGCCACACCAACTTCACACTCTTAGAAGATATCTCCTCCTCGGAATCACGTGGAGAACATTCACAATCCGAAATATAGCGGTCCAAAACATTCGATGGTTTCTTTATTAGAATATTTCAAAACTATCTAGCACATGCCCCTGGCCCAAGTCATCATTTTCACCTTAAATTTATGGATATTATTATTTCTAGAGCAGATCATAATCTGCAGATCATTGGAGCTTAAAAATTACATGATTTTATTGGCCAATAACAACTTTTTCTTCAAGTTTCAAGCAATATTATCATTGTTCTTGCTGTTATTGTTGTTGTTGTCGTTGTTGTTGTTGTTATTGTTATTAGTATTATTATTATTATTATTATTATTATTATTATTATTATTATTGTTGTTGTTGTTCTTGTTGTTGTTGTTGTTATTATACTGTACTCTTATTTTTATTGTGTGCTGTCACTGCACTACAAAGTGCAGCTCTGCCGGCCTTAGGTACGTGTTTTTATATTTTGGCTTTGGGTCTTGTGTTCTGTTGAGTGGACCTTACGAAATATATTTACTTGTTGTTTACCGTGAGCAATGTTCTGTTTGTTCCACACAAGTGTAACTCCTGGGAATCTGCCTTTCGTTATATTAGCTTTCATTATAATTTAGAAAATTTTCCCATTTCTTTGAGTGATACATTTTCGTTTGATAGTGGGATACTTCGATAAAGAATCAATCTTGTTAGGGATATCTGGTCGATATTCATTGATCTCCCTTCCGTGTCTGTGTTTATGGAGATATTCATCCTGGTTTTTTTTCTAGACTATTTTCCATCACATAATTTTCTAATTGTATTTCATAATGGAATAATTTCCGCAACAGAAAATCCCCAACTCTGTCGTGGTTGTAGTTGCACCCTTACTTGGCTATGATTGGGAAACCAGAAACAATGGAATAAGTTTTGTTTTTCAGGTTTCCATATATTTTGCTGTTACGAATGCTTATTGTTCATCATTACATATTTTGGCTGTTTCTGATATATTTTCATTTTGCGCAGTCTAAACTTTGAAACACCCAGTGGGGCGATTTACTTTTGTCCATATCTACTCTATTCAGCTTTCCCCAGCTATAGCATATGTAGGGCTTTTTAAAGACCGTTTTAGCATGACTTTCTTCAACCCTACTTTTAGCTCAGTTTTTAGCCATTTCCCGCTTTCTTTTGTTTGTACTTTCTCTTCAAAACTGTCATTTTAACTTTACTTCAGTACTTGTAGTCTTCCCTAAAAACAGAAAGCAGTCCTATGAAGAAAGAAGACCCTTGATTATATCATAACAGATTTTTAGTTTCATGAGGACCCCCATGTCCCTGTACGACATGTAGGCACAAACTTTCTCAATCTAATTGTGTGTAGTGCATTCAAAATGCATTTATTAATTAGTGTTCCATCTCGTTGCGCCGGTGTATTTAACTGGCTCGATTATTAAGTTTCCTTTAACCGTTGTTGATTTTAGTGTCCATATTCACTAATTCTTTGATGACTAAGTGTTTGTAATTGCAATTTTTGTATATTCGATATTATACAATTTTAGAGCTGTAGTTTTTGTATTTGTGTATTGACAGCGTGAAGGCACGTGGCCCAGTGGTTATGGTGTTGCGTTCGCGATTGGCAGACTATGGGTTCGATTTTTGGACCGAGCGGCGTGTTGTATTCTTCAGCAAAACACTTCCTTTCACGTTGCTCCAGTCCACTAATCTGTAAATGGGTAACCCTGCGACGGAATAGTCTTCTGATCGGAAAGAATACTGGTCTGCTCGCCTTGTCAGCGGGGTGGCATCATTCGAAGGCTAAAAGAATGCATTGCGCATTGTGATCAGCGATGTATAACGATATCTGATAGTCTGTTCAATACCATGAATTCGGTAATAGATTTTTTTAGTTTTTCTAAGCTATAGAATATAAGTATTTTTAAATTTCTTTTACTATCCCTGCCTTTAGATTGTCATATTCAAGATTTTCACTTTTTACAATTTTCTGTTCTTAAATATATCTCACATACATTTTTTTATGAATAATACATTTTTTTATGAATAATACATTTTTTCTTGTATTGTTC
Source organism: Octopus bimaculoides (assembly GCF_001194135.2). Classification (NCBI taxonomy): domain Eukaryota; kingdom Metazoa; phylum Mollusca; class Cephalopoda; order Octopoda; family Octopodidae; genus Octopus; species Octopus bimaculoides. The sequence continues at coordinate 27,546,237 of NC_068981.1, forward strand.
AGGTGTGCCATTTTTCAATCCCTATTCTTCAGGTTTTCAGGGGTCCGGTTTTATGGTACTTTTCATTAAAGGAATCATTTTGACGCTGATATGGATCATGGTTAGGCAGTTTGTGAAGAGAAAATTTAGTAATAACAACACTAAAGTTGAAGAAAAAATGAACAACAAAAATACTGTCCAATCAGAAAAAACGACCAAATGGCAAAACATTAGCTAACACCACCACCACCACCACGAGCAGCAGCAACAATAACAACAGCGACACCAACACCAACATTACTTCCACTATGCAGTCGGTAGCATCCTATTTAAATCTAGCGTCAGCAGCAACAGGAGCGATATGACGGCTACTACTAGGATTGCTTGCTTGTAAGCACAGTAAAAGCTTCAGAGTAAAACAGTTACGAACAGATCATTCAAGAGAATCCAGATGACTCGTAGGGGACAATAATAGGAAAGTAAAATAGACAGATAAGTAAAAAAAAAAATTAAAAAGACAGAAAAATAGAAAGGGCAGGAAAGTCTCTTTCAATCGGATCTCTCAAGATGAATTGAAAATACCGAAAATAGGTATTGAAATTGAGAACGTGAAAGAATCGGACTAAGTACAGAGATTTGCTTGAATGCAGAGTAGAATCTGTAAAAACGTCGCCACTCCTTGATTTTATAACGAGAAGCTCATCTGCTGCTCAGTTTAAGTATGATAAGTTCAACCTTATTCTATTATTATACACAGAGCGTGTGAGAGGTGTATGGAAGTATACAGGCTGCCATAGTTGAAGAGAGAAGAGTTCCTGATGCAAACGAAACAGGAGAATCCCCAAAACATCCTCAATCTGTCTGAGTTGTAAAATGGCATCCAATTGTCGGTAGGGCTGGTGATGGAAGTAAGTAGCTGGTTCCATGTAAAAACTCTAGAAATCAATCCCCATAATGATGCTAAGTTCACAACATCACCAATGAAACTAACAGAACAACAGCCAAACCACAGTAGGTATAGAAACAGTGGCAGCAACAGCAGCAGCAACAACCGCAACAACAGCAGCAAAAGCGAGCGCAATAGCTACTACAATGGAGAGATACGAAAACCAGAGAACAAAACGAGTGAATACAACCAAAATATGCTTTACTACCACAGCCGTCGCCACTATCAGTGCAACTTAAAAATACACATGTGTCAGATTTTCTCCTTCTCGGAGCCCTCTGAATCCAAGTCCCTCTCGTGCGACGAGGTGAAGACGAACGGCTTGCCAAAAAACGTTTATTCGGAGCGGAGAGGAAAGAATGCTGCTTTGAAACGACTGGAACATTCGACGGGATGGTACGCAGTAGTGTTTTCTTTTCGTGAAGTACAATTTCCAAAAGTACAACTCATTGATGGTATTGCACTCCGGGGTCTATTGAAGACCAAGATTTTGTGTCTTGCATCTTGATTGTTATCAAGTGTACTTATCTTTCTATAAGAAGGCAAGTAAGTATGAAGATCGACGACTTTTTCAAGAAAAGTCTGGTTATCGATAAGAATCGCAGCATATATGAAATTATCTGTAATAGCTAATTCAAATGAAAAAACGCGGAAGTACTGTCAGCCGTCTGCAGATCGCCTCACATCCTCAGAATGTGAGCAAAAGGTTTTCGTAGAGTTTTGGCGAACTATAGTCGTCGCATGTAGCTAAGTTATCAATGTAATTACTATACTCTATGTCCTTGACCGGGAAGAGCAATTGTTTTTCATCTGATTGATGACTATAGTGGGAGAAATTGTGGTGACGCGTCTAAGTGACTGAAGAGGAATACGTTTCACACTTCAGTTAACCTTTCATTGTTGCATCCGAGTTTTACTTAAAGAAGATCAAGATAGGAAGGGATGTGCTGCCCTGCAGTAAGCAGGCTAGAAGCCAGCATTGTCCTAGCCAACAAGTCTTCACTCAGTATGTATCCATAGAGGTGGGGACAATTTGATTCCTATTGTTCAGAAAAATTCTTGATATTTGGTTTATCTTGGTTTATATTGATTGGTCTTAAACAGCTGCATCACCGCTACCCATCATTTCGGATTTTGCCCGTGTTGTTATATATTATTGGTAGTTTTGTTACCTTCTGCTTTACTTTAAAAAAAAACGACCCTTTTATTTGCATTTTATCACTGTACAGGTCCTTGCTGGCTGAATCATTAGCACTCCAGGAAAAAGGATCAGCGGTGTTTCATTCGCGTTTACGTTCTGTGTGCAAATTCGACCAAAGACGACGTTGCCTCCTTTCAACATTTCGGGTAGATAAAATATGCACCAGTTGTACTCTGAAGTACCCACAAACTTTGTCCAAAAGTTTGAAACCATTATTATTATTATTATTATTATTATTATTATTATTATTATTATTATTATTATTATTATTATTATTATGTTGTTGTTGTTGTTGTTTTCTTCTTTCTTCCAATTTTCTTTCATTTCTTGCCGAGTGTTTTCCTTACACCTAGGGCAGGAAACTCATTGTATGCATTCCCAGTTTACACACGTAAATTCACAGGTAAACTATGTATTTAAAAAAAAGTTAATAAATAAATAAATTCATGAATGGATGTTGTTTTCACAGCGATAATGCCCTTCTCAGTGCGTGAGTCGTTCCAGTTAACACGATTTTTTGCACTTCCTATAGGGATGGTAAACCTGGTATCATTTTTAAATTGGTTTCATTATTATTATTGTTATTATTACTATTATTATTATTATTATTATTATTATTATTATTATTATTATTATTATTATTATTATTATTATTATTATTATTATTAATTGGTAAGACAACAACATAGCAGAATGGTTAGCGCGTCATACAAAAATGCTGAACGACATTTCTTCCGGTTCAAATTCCATCCTTTACGGGTCGATAAAATAAGTACTAGTCAGCACTGGGGTCGATGTAATCGTCTAGACTCTCCCCAAAATGTGGTCCTATAATAAAGAAGGAAAAGATTACGCTAGACGAACTGCTACGTGGTATTTCACCCGTCGTTACGTTCTGTGTTCAAATTCCGATGAGGTCGACTATGTCTTTTATTCTTTCGGGTCGATAAATTAACTACTAACGAAACAACGGGGTCGATGTAATCGACTTACTCACTCTCCAAAAAGTTCAGGCCTTGTGCCTTTAGTAGAAAGGATTATTATTATTACTAGAACTGTTAATGTTGTTGTTATTGCTGCTGTTGTTGTTGATGTTATTATCATTATCAATATTTCATTCTTCGTTATAATTCATGTTATTTATTCATATGATCAAATAAGTAAAATATATTTCCAATGGTTGGTCTTGTTTTAGCCAGACTACTTTTTTTATGCGTTGGTGTAATCATAACCCCCGTCGACGTCACCATATTAACGGACGTCGTCGTCGTCATCGTTGTCCTCCCCCTCCTCCTCCTCCTCCTCCTCCTCATCATCATCATCATCATCATCATCATCATCATCATCATCATCATCATCATCATCATCATCATCATCATCAGTCGCCGTTTCTCTCGAATGAAGAGCTGTAAAGTATCGTTAGAGTTTTATGATACCAAATTATAACTACACCTGTCCAACTCACAAATCTCTACATCCTAATATGCTATATATTCTCCTCCTCCTCCTCCTCCTCCTTCTTCTTGTGATTATTATTATTATTATCACTATTATTATTATTATTATTATTATTATTATTATTTTTATTATTATTATTATTATTATTATTATTATTATTATTATTATTATTATTATTATTATTATTATCATTATCAATGTTGTTGTTATTGATGATACTTTATCCTTTCTACTTTGTTGAATATGAATAAAAGACACTAAGAAAAAAACAACAACTTAAATCTCCACTAAATAAACAAATAGCAAAGTGAGATTCTAACAAATATATCATCGAAGGTCTTGTATTTTATATGGCGATAAAACTTCTTTTTCCTGTGGAAAACAAAAACAATCACTTTTTTTTTCTTTAGTTTCATTAGTCGTTTAATTTGAAAAAAGCTTTTGTAATTATGAGACATCAACTTAGAAAACACATTCACTATTGGTTTGTTTGTTTATTTAATCGTTTATTTATTTATTGTCTTATTTGGGAAGAAATCTTGGAATAACGTTGGAAAATTACATTCTACTACTTTAGTTTATGCTAGGTATCGATAGCAGTGATGGTTTCTTAGTTACGACGTTCATTTCGCGAGTACATACGACACAGAACACACTAGCTGGATATGTCTCAAACAATGTTAGATCTTACCGTGATGGGATCAGCCTGATACGCTTCTGAGCAAGTGCTAGAAAACCTGGCAGCCACCGAGTAGAAACTTTCGTCGTGCAAAGTTCATTGAGCAGAATATTCTCATTATTTAACCACTACACCATATGCCCGTGGACATATGGCGTAGTGGTTACGAGCGCGGGCTACTAACCCCAAGATTCCGAGTTCGATTCCAAGCAGTGACCTGAACAATAATAATAACAATAATAATAATAATAATAATAATGATAATGATATTAATAATAATAACAACAACATCAAAAAATACCTTAGAAATGAGAACCCAGGTTCGAAATTTCCCCAAGACATCTGAAGACGGCTGGAGGGTATATCAGCCGAAAGGTTGTGTTAACAACAAACCAGATAAGGACAAATAACCGTCAAATGTAAATAATGTAAACAATGTACATAATTCCTCATCTCTTAAATAGTGAACAGAATATTCTAAACTTTCATACTAGTTATTGCCAATCACCTGTCACCTATTAGCATGTGGTGAACACAATGTTTTCCTCGATGGTGGCAGTTTCAGGATGTCCAGATCTTGGGTCAGCTTCAAAACTCTCCTTTCTCTTCCGAAATTCATCTACTCACTTTTGTATTGTTGATAAACCTGCAGTATGATTCCCTAAATGTAGTAAGTATGAATGTCCTTGGAGGCTAAACTCTTTTACTGTATGTCCATTATAACACCACTATGCAACATTTTGTCTATTTTCAAGAGACACTACTAATTACATTTGAAGTCAAATGTTTGTTTACCTATAAAGAAATAATTCATTTGTTAATAGGTAGGGTTGAAATTAATGCATACAAGATTTCACAGCTCTAGCATCACTCCTTCATAGTCAGTCTATGAATTTTTCAGTATACGCTCGTGTGAAGTTGTGTGTATGAGTGTGATTGCATATATGTTGTAGTATGTGCGTTGTAGTCTGTGTGTGTTTGTGTGTGTGTATGTGTGCGTGTGTGGTGGGTCCTTTTGTGAAGGGGATGTTGTATGAATCACTGTGTGTGTGTGTGTGTGTGTGTGTGTGTGTGTGTGTGTGTGTGTGTGTGTGTGTGTGTGTGTGTGTGTTTTCATGCACGTGTTCACATTTGCCCAACACTCCCTGGCCAGCAAGTACAGCTTTGATACGACACACAGTACTTAGCGGTTCGACATAGAATATATGCCTCACTCAAAATGATTACTGGGGTCGATTAATCCGATTAAACAATCTGAAGTAATGCCCCAGCTTGGTCGCAGTCCAATTACATTCTCTCTCATTCGCTGTTTGTTGCAAGGAATGTCTATGCTCTTCAATAAATGAAGCATTTTATCTATTATTGCACCTGATGCATTTTCAACTTCATTGTTTTTATCCATGCCACTGGCTATTCTGAGTTACTTGTCTTAGCTCTATTTCGATTTACACACACACACACACACACACACACACACACACACACACACACACACACACACACACACACACACGTGTGTGTGTGCATGTATGTAAGTATGTATCTATGTATGTATCTTTGATGTGTGCGTGCATGTGAGAGTGTGCCTATGTATTTTATTTAATTCTTTCATCACACCTCTGTTCTGTTATATAAACGCCCCTTATATTAATTTTAATTTGTACGTACCAACTCACGCGTATTTGCATACACAAAAGCACAAAAACATAAGAATCGTATCAGCACAATCACACAAGCACACGCACACTATAAACACATACATACACACACGGACTCATCGTTCGACTATTATTTCTTAACCTTTTGTTTCAAATTCACACCTAACATATTCATTCATAAATATAAACCCCAGAATTCATCTCCAAGCAAATACGAATATACAAACACACCCCATCGCATACGACACAACACCTACAACAGAAACAATACACAAAACATTGCCCACAAACATACAATGGCGTTCACACATTGACGCTTTTACATGGTGGAAAAACATTGTTTGGATTCAATGACGGTTTGAAAATAATTGCTGACGTTATTCCTTAAGCTGTTTCTTCCTTTTTGTCTCGATCCAGTAAACCCATTCTTTCTATTGCTCTTTGGTGTTTCATAGACCAGTAGTTCTTTTCTCTCGTCTGTTTAAACTGTTGTATAATAGTGAGGTCGGAAGTATTGGAAGCCATTTTGTCTTTCTTTCACATCTTCCAAAGAGATAACAACAAACACCATTACCACCCCCATCACCTCCTTTCTGTTTTGCACTCTATCTTCCTCTTACTTCTTACTCCTCCTTTCTATTTTACTTACGTTCTTCTTTTTCTCATTCCCTTTTTTTTTTACTTTCTTCGCGTTCTTTTCTTATTCCTTTCCATTTTTTTCCCCCACTTCTCAATCCTTTCCGTCATCATTTTTTTCTTTCCTCCTTTCTCTCCCCTCCTACTTTTTGTCAATGTCTTCATTTTTCCTGTCTCTGCCTGTTCCCCTCTCCCTTCTTCCCTGTGCTATGTATTTCATACTTTCTCGTCTTTCTTTTCCTTTAACCCAGAGTCTCTTCCTATTATTTATCTCACCTTCTTTCTCTTTTTTACTCCTAAAATTTTATATTCTTCTCTCTCTGCCTCTCTCTTGCTCATCCCTCTCTCTCTCTCTCCCTCACTCTCTTCTCTTAACCATCTTTATTTGGTAGTATCCTTCTTTCTCTCTTTAATATTTCTTCTTCTCTCTTCCACCCTATACTCTTTCACTTCATCTCTTCTTTTCCTTTACTCCTGTAAACCATCCTCTCTTTTACTCCTTCTATTTCCTTTCCCTCATCTTCTTCTCTCCTTCTTTCTCCTTTCCTCCCTTTTCTTCATTATCTCTTTCGTCATCTCATTTCTTTTCTATTTCATTTTTTTCTTTTCCCCGTCTTATTCTCCATTTTATACTTTTTTTTTGTCATTCTCACCACGTATTTTCCTTCTCTCTTCTTGCCTCCATCCCCTAAATATAGTCTACATCATTCTCTTTACATCTTTTGTTTACTTGTTGTTCTTGTACGTTTTCTTATTTTTATATTTATTTTTCCTACTCTTGTTCTTCTTCTTCTTCTTGTTCTTGTTCCTCTACTACTACTACTACTACTACTACTACTACTACTACTACTTTTTTCTTTTTCTTCCTCTTCTTCATCTTTGACATCATTTACAGTCCAAATAGCCGCCAGCTTGCCGATCACTGACACACACCCATCCATCCACTCCACCGCCCAGCCCAGTAGTTTTTCTATTTCATGTACTTCACCAACAACTCCCCGCATCACTTTCGTACATCTCGCCCTTATCATTTCTTGTCGTCCCCTACCTTGACTCTTTGCCACCTAAACCTTCCCATCTCCACATAGTCTATGTCCCTGCCTCGCTCCACCTCGTCCCGCAGCGCAGCGCAATCACTGAGCACCGGCAATAATAATAATAATAATAATAATAATAATAATAATAATAATAATAATGATGATGATGATGATGATGATAATAATAATGGTGATGATAATAATAACAATAACCATAACAACAACAACAACGATAATAACAATAATAATGATAATAAAAATAATAATAATAATAATAATAATAATAATAATAATAATAATAATAATAACCATAACATAACAACAACAAAAGCAACAACAAAGAATGATCGGGGAAGAAGAAGAAGAAGAAGAAGTAGTAGAAGAAGAAGAAGAAGAAGAAGAAGAAGAAGAAGAAGAAGAAGAAGAAGAAGAAGAAGAAGAAGAAGAAGAAGAGGAAGAAGAAGAAGAAGAAGAAGAAGAAGAAGAAGAAGAAGAAGAAGAAGAAGAAAATATTCGGTAAACAAAGAATGCATCAACAAAAGTGACGAACCCTGTAGTGCACCAGTACCAGCATTGGGAGCCGACACTACGAAGAGCATCAAAATTACCTTCTCTTATCAGCATCAATATCATCCTCGTGGTTATCATCGTTTGTAACATCATCATCATCATCATCATCATCATCATCATCATCATCATCGTCACCGGCATCATCATCATCATCATTATCATCGTCACCGTCATCGTTGTCGTCTCCATCATCAACATCTCCTCAGCATCACCTTCATAAACATCATCGGCAGCAGCGACAACAGAAATAAGGACATGATTGTCATCATCGTTGCAATCGATGTCATATGCATCCGCAAGAACCATCCTAGTTGAAATATTAGCAACACCAACAGACGCAATAACGATGCAAAAAAAAACATTACATAGAAATGTATGATGTAGCAACATCAATTAAATAGTAAGCAACACAGGTTTTAGGTATAACAGAAGTAAATAGACACCCCATAAAACATCGTTTTATGTTTATTCTAACCTGTAAAGGTTTATATTTTTTCATGAATTGACATTTTTATGTTTCAAGTTCTATATGTGACTGTTTAAGGATGGCATGTACAAAAGAAACCTTGGGTTGTCTGAATTAATTTGAAAGAGGCTATATTGTTTGTAATTCCGAAGGTGGACATGGTTTGAGTAAAATCATAGAAATCTTGGGGTTCCGCCTTCTACAGTTAATAGAACGATTGTGCAATTCACCGGAGAGGAGAAGGAGACCACATCACCTCGCTCAGATCAACCAGGGCACACTGACGGAACCCTTCTCTTTGCTAAGAGGTGTGGAGGATAATTCTCGTTGCAAGGCCTCTGACATAGCAGAACAAGTTGATGTCAGTCCCAGAACAACTGTCAGGTATCTCTACAAACTTGGTTACTATGGCATAGCAGCATATATATATATATATATATATATATATATGT
>NC_068981.1:27555932-27557767 GCF_001194135.2 Octopus bimaculoides
TATATATATATATATATATATAACAATGTAAGACTGTAACATACCGCACGAGTATCATATATATATATATATATATATATATATATATAAGCAGGTCATATATAATAGCAAGCACAAAAGGTAAATGCATTATATCTGCAACGAGGTTCTGAAAGACAAAAAGAAAACGACAACAGCAGCAACATCAGCAGATGCTACATATAGATGAATAGTTCTGTCTAATTGGTTTCTTCAAGAACTAGCTTCTGGCAATGTCAGTTGGGTTGAATCAGTCACTGGACTGAAAATGCAGGTGACATTCTGCTCATCAGATCATTTGTTTCATACCTGGTTGGGTTGTTTCATCAAATCACGCAGGCTGGATCAAATCAATAAACTCTGGGTTAATTAATTATATCTAAATTCTTTAAAAAGATTATCATTACTATATCTGAAGGCTAAAACACTTTCACTTTGTTCTCAGACGATTTAATCATTGTAGTTTGAAAGGATGAAAGTTTACGAAACGATCGAATGCCAGTTAAATATATTATCTTATATTAACTATGACACCTTATTGTTAGTCCCCATCTTTAAGGAAAATCCAGGAGTAATAAGTGGCTTTATTCAAGACAGATTGAGAAATATATTAAACAAAGTCAACAACGTTAACGGTATTCAACCTCAGGGCTAAGATGGAAGCTGTTATGTATAGTTATGGAAACTGTTCTTGCATATTTATCTCCCTTACACTAACTAGCCATCAGGGCACGCCACGCAGTCTCGTATGTTTCTTATCGAAATACGAAACATTGTTTTTATTTGTTATTATTGTTACTGATCGTTTATTTTAATTGATGTTGTTTGTAACTGGGCCATTCCTGTTGTTACCACGCTATCATAGTTTTACAGGTATTATTTATTACATAATGCTATCAAGATCAATATTCTATCTTGCATCTGTATTTTTTTAAGACAATCCTGTAAGATTTGAGTAACATGGCTTCTATTTCTAGCAGTCTTGTCAGAATGCGTAGAGGAACGCGTTTTGTTTCGCTGTTTTCACTTATAAAGTTTAGGACAACTTCATATAGAAAATATATATATTTTTTGTAAATGAGAATATAAAATAAGAGGAGGGAGGAAAGGAGGGAGAGAAATCAAAACCTAACTTTTTGTTAAGTAGTAGAGTGTATTAAGGATACAATTTCGATTACTATTCGTTTGATTTTCAAAATCCTCTTTCAAATTAATAATGCTTAATGAATTGTTGTTTGTGTTGTTCATTTTCCCCAATTTTATTCATCAGAACCAAAACCACTAGTTTTCCAGCCAGTTGCATCTCATGAGATTTAGGAATTATTCTGCACCGTTGGTATCCATTGCGTTTTCCAAATTCTACATTGTAGTGTGTAAGAGGGAGAAAATTTCACTAATTCCTTAGCAGCATTTCGTCTCTCTTTTACGCTCTCAGTTCAAATTCCGCCGAGCTCAACTTTACCTTTCATTCTTTCAGGGACTATAAAATAAGTACCATGTCGGTGCAATTGACGTACCCCACCCCACGAAGTTTAGAGCCTTGTGCCAAAATCTGATACCATTATTAGTACCCAATAGCAGTAAGTCTGAAAAAAGTACTGGAGTTAAATTAATTCTATCTGCTAGTCCTTGTTCACCGAACATCATCATCATCATCCTTAACTTCATATTCAACATCATTATCGTCAACGTCATGCCGCTGTTGTCATCATAACCGTCGTCGTTGTGTCCGTCCGTTATTCTGTTCATCATCAATACCACCTTCGTTGTCGTCGTCGCCGCCCTCCTCCTCCTCCTCCTCCTCCTACTCCTCCTCC
>NC_068981.1:27558310-27559582 GCF_001194135.2 Octopus bimaculoides
TATATGTATATATATATATATATATACATATATATATATATATATAAATTTATATATATATATATATATACATATATAAATATAAATATATATGTATATATACATATGTATACATATATACGTATATATATATATATATATGTATATATACATATATACGTTTATACACACATGCATACAGATACATACGTGTGTGTATTTGTGTATGAGTTTTACTTACACTACTTTATATCGTGTTGAGCATGAATCTTTAGACCTACCTCACTCTTTGTCCCCTCTTTGCATCTCCTCAGTCTCTTCCTCTGTGTCATTTTGTCTCTCACTTTTCCCCCTGATTGTGTCACTCCCTAAATCTGTCACATGTTCTCTTGTATTCTCCAACACTGAATCCATCTCTATCTCAATCCTCAACCCATATCAATTCAGTGGAGGGTCAGTTCCATGATGGTAATTTGAAAACCATTCCGTTCGCTCTGTCAGTCTCAGACAACGGGACGAAATCTCAACAACAACAGAAGACAAAAACAACAAAAAAATATATAAGAGAAGAAGAGAAAAATAACATTAAAGAAAAGAAAAAAAAAAGAGGCAAAAATAAAACAAGCTAAAAAGAAATAATATAGTTTTAATGTGTGATATTCGTCCTCTTCTTCCACCTATTCCCGCCTCGCCAGACCACCAGCGCCACTATCACCGCTACCACCCCATCACTAGCATAACGCACCGCTTCTCACCACTCTACTACACACCACTGTACCATGACACCGCATCTAGCACTTTCGCATCTCGCTCCACCAGCCCCCACCGGAGGCAAGTCATGTCAGAGATAAGGCACACACAATGGATTCTATTGTCAGCATTATAGCAGAGTCGTTCGTCGAGTGACATCGTTACAATTCTCTCTCTTTCTTTCGACCTCGGCTAACACCAAAGGACTCTTTAAAAATCAAAACACACCAAAATGCTGTCACTGCACACACGCACACACACGCACACACACACACATGCACACTCATACATACGTATATGCGTGCGCACAATTGCACGCACATGCATAACGCAGAATCCTCGCACACGTCACACATGCATGTATATATTTATATATGTGTGTATATATTATATATATATAGGTGTGTGTGTGTGTGTGTGTGTGTGTGTATGTATGAATATCTGTAAATATGCACACGCATATATGTATGTGTGCGTGTATATATATTTATATATGTATATAGTTGTATGTACATATATTCATATATGTATTTATATATGTAT
>NC_068981.1:27559900-27565765 GCF_001194135.2 Octopus bimaculoides
ATATATATATATATATATATATATATATATACAATAATACAAAGGTACATACATACGAACATACAGAGACATACATGTATATATTTACATGCATATATAAAAATATTCGTGCACACGCTAACATATATACAGGACAACACAGTAAACACACACGTGTGTACACGAACTATGTGAATAGGTCAATATTTCTATGCATTATGTCTATGCGTTTGCATCAGTGTTTTTTTTTTCTTTTTTTTTTTCAGTTTCTCTTCACCGAGTGATTTAATTCTAGAGAAATTAATCTATGAATTTCTATATACTTTATTATGGTATAGTTGTATATCTAGAAAGGAAAGACATTTTCCCGGAGAGTTAAAAATGAAGGATACTGTTATTTGAATGTACGTATTTGTCTAACTGGTCTTCAGAAATGGCAGAAACATAACGTGAGTGAAATGGAGGAAGTTGAGAGAAAGAGAGTAAGACTGAGAAAGGGGAGTGTTAAGGGAGAGGGAGAGAAAGAAAGAAAGAGAGAGCGAGAAATAAAGAGGGAGAGAGAAAGCGAGAGAGAGGGATGAATAAAGACAGTCAACAATATATTTATTGAAACAAAATATTCAAACACTTATCCTGAGAATGAATGATAAAGTTAGTGTGTAGAAAATATTGTACAGGCAATGATTTTGTTTGTTTGTTATGCAGTTCATTTTTAATGGAGATGGCGTTATATGTTAAAGAATAGAATATATCGGGCTCAATATTTCATGGTTCATTTCAGATCGGAAATATTGTATCAGACTCGTGTTTACAATACTCTTACGTATATAGCTACAATCAGGCTATATACAAACACGAAAGGTTAATCACACACGTTCACTCAAAAGCACGCACACGCAAGTACACATGTACAATCATGCACACACACTACACACACGCGCACACACACACTCAAAAATACATTCAAACACACACACGCCCAAACACACACACATCTGAAACCTCTGTGTGTTTATGTAAATGTGCGTATATGTGTATGCGTACGTGTATATATATATGCATGCATGTATGTATGTATGTATGTGTGTATGTATACATTATGTATGGATACAAGCATGTACGTAGGTATATATTGCTAGAGAGCATAAATTGATTGTACTTAAGATGGCTGATGCAGGTATGTAATAGCGGAGGTCCGTCAGTATGAAGGTACATCTCTTTTGCATAGGATTATCACATATATGGATGTAGAGAACTAGCGGAAGCTTAAGTAAAAAATCTTGTGAGCTCGGTGAGTGAATGATGAATGTGCACGGGTTCAAATGAAAATGGAACTTGTCTGATTATTTTTTTAATCCATATTTCCCTTGAACTCAGGACCTAAAGAGCCGGAAGAAATGCTACTATGTAATCTTATGTGCTTACAATTCTGCAAGCTTGCCGCCTTAGTTAGCTGCATGATACTGAGATGGATTTCCACTAGTTAACAATGCAGTTTTATGGTCAATTGATTGCATTACTTAGCAGGAATGGTTGGTTTTCTGTTATGTAAACTCATTCCTCCTATGCTACTGATGTGCAGAAGGCGTGATGACAGAATCGTTAGCATGGTGAATAAAATGCTTACCAGCATTTCATCCATTCTTCCACCCTAGTTTCAAATTCCCCCGAGGTCGACTTTGCCTTTCATCCGCTGAAGTCGATGTAATCGACTTTACTTGTTCCTGAAATGGCTGGCCTTGCGCCAATATTTGTAGCTGATCTTTTGGTAATTAATGAAAATGAATGTGAAATTTAAATAAAAAGAGCGCAGATGTGGGTGTATGTATGTATCTGTGTACTTAATTGTGTTTTCATGCGTTTTAGAGTGTCCGCACATCGCTTGACGACGTGTGATGGACGTTTACGTCGCTGAAACTAACGGTTCGGCCAAAGAATCAATAGAATAAGCTTCAAGCTTAAAAACAATAAGTTTTGGGGCTGATTTGTTTCCACTAAAACTCTTCAAAGCGATTCTCTAGCAGGGCTTCAGTGCAATGACTGAAGCAATTAAAAAAAAATAATGCCATTCATGCAGCATGTGCCGAAGGGCGCATCTTGGTGATTTTAATAATTTCTCTAAGTAACGAAAATTCTTTTACATTTCTATATGAAATGTTTATCTTAGTGACAGAAATCTTACTACACTTTCCTTAATCTGTTATTGTCAGTATTACTATTAATCGTGCGCATAATCTTAACTTTGGGTGGAATGCTTAATATGCTGTTTCTATGAATCCCACAACCTTTACTTTAGTATTTTTAGCACAATTTCCTTTATTGAAAGCATTTGAGCCAGATTTTCTCCGTCTACTTCCCTATTTCTACATTATTCGTTTGACAGAGCCTTCAGAAACTTAGCTGTAATGTGTTCTATTTAAATTGCAGTTTGTATGTGGGTTTCTTGTAGATGGAATGGTAAAATGTACTTGCCCAGTGATGACTGGTCAGCGAGTTGTGTAATATAATGCTATATCCTTTATTTTGTTTTTGTCTACGAAAACAATAACAGTGTATATTTATAATGGTTTTCAGTTTCACAGCGAAAGCCTTTAAATCTGTAGCTTAATTAATTTACATGTATCTGCTGTCCGAAACATGGAAGTATGTGAAATGAATCGTGTGCTCTAGTAAGGGGAAGGACATGAACCACTTGTCTAGACCTGCACCATGAATAAAAAAATTTCATCAAATTATTCATAGTCTCCCGAGATGTATGAAACACCCAATATCTATGTGATGGTCTTTCGAACAGAGAACAATAGAATCCCATCCCAGAGGTTTGATATCAAAGCATGACGTTATTTTCAAAAAGCAATTTGTTCGACGATCCTCTGACTAGTTCATTCAGCGCCGATAACGTTTTTCACTGCGTTACTTTTGTCGGTTCTTGAACCGTGACTATGCTGTCATATCACATTCAAAGGATTAGTCGATTTAAATCCGACTACCTGACTAGTTTTATATTCAGAAAATGAAGGGACCCTACTAAATACCAGAACGCATTTTGGTCGATGTTGTAAAGAGCCTGACATCGTATGAATACTAATAAAAATCTAATTGCATTCGCTACGATCAGTTTAATATTTTATAATAAATTCTGTATCTAAATTCTTAATGAGTAAATTAAAAGGCTATGAATATTTACAATATGCAGTATTATTATAACAACCTTGTGAGTTGAAATGAAGGGTCAATTATTATCAAAGCAATTTGAACTAGCGAAAAACGTGGAAATGTTAAATGTTCATAATTTAGTGGACACTGCAGACTGCTGACATCTCATGCATATTTCATTTCTCATAATCATCAAACGTTATTTCATATTGCAACATTTCGCTAATAATATTTATATGTCTAATACTGAATATTGAAAAACCACGCACGCTCTCTCTCTCTCTCTCTCTCTCTCTCACACACACACACACACACATACACACACACATACACACACACACACATACACACACACACACACACACACACACACACACACACACATACACACACACACACGTACACACACAAACTTGCTATGAAATTTTTGCTTCTGCGTGTCTGTATGAGTGTCTTCCTACCTCTAACTGTCTCTTTTTCTCTTTCTCTCTTTCTCTCTAGATATACGCATATTTTTACACATTTGTATACGTACAAACGCGCATACATACATACATACATACATACGTATCTATGTACCTACGTATATACGTACATATATACATATGTATATACATACACACGCACCACACATATTTGTATGTGAATATACAATTGTATTATATAATGGTATGTAGGCATATTGATCAAAAATCTATATATATAATTTGGAATGTTGAAATTAATTTCAAAACCGAGAAGATTGCGAAACGGCTGTAATCACATGGAAATCATATGGAAATAAGAAATCTGTATTCACCTCTCATGCCGCCTTCTCCTATATAATATAAGCCTCTTCGGTGTGGTGAGCAAGCGAATTTTGTGCAAGTGACTTTCCAATAGTCAAGTGAAATTTGGTAAGTGAAATTTGGTCACCCCTTGAATTGACTACAACTGTAATTCATAGATACAGCCTTGCTACGTGCTGTGACACTTTTTCCACATACCGTGACATGCCATATTTTAATTCTTTATATTAGCTAGTCCAATATTAGTTAATCCAAACGTATTTGCTGCATTATATATATGTGTTTTCCATGGACCTAAGATATCTATTAATCTCACTCGCCCTATCTATCTATTTGTCTATCTATCTCTCTATTATTCTGGCCGTTCTAACAAAAGGGTGAGAATACGGCATCTCTGAATACTTGAAATTTAGTTCGTAGATTTTAATTTTTTCTTTACCACCTAATGACTTAAACTTTTTAATTAATACTTAAATATGAAATATATTTTAATTCATCCATATTTTTCTAGTATTCTGAAGCGACAGCATATCTCCAGTTTATACTAACTCAACAAGTCCAAATGTATGCTTATTAAGCGAAGATATGCAAATTAATTAAGAGTTTGTTCAGAAGTGCGCCGTTTCGGACTTTAGTAAATACATACCACTGACGATATATTCATGTACAAATGACACAATTGGTATCAGTTGTTTGTTACACTTTTTATATGTATAACTACTTGTAAGCCGCCTTCTTTCTCTAGAATTGAATTATATAGAGACTCCCTTTTAACCAGGAATAAAGCTTTCAAATTGGACGAATTCCTCACCACGATTCATTCTGATAAAAAAAGTTCCGTGGTTTAACCTCTTTACCTTATTTGAAGTTTAACCACTTTACCAAAGTGAAGTTTATGCTTCATTAACGTTTGCATGAAAATATATAATGCATTTGCAAACGGTTTTAATATTTTAGAAATACAATAGGCGCGCACGCACACTAACACTCACATGCGTATACGCAAATATGTTTTTAAAGAGACAGAAAGTCACAAAAGTGACTCAAGAGCCGAACATTTCGCATCTAGCTCTTGCTCTTATCATACATTTTTCATAAGTATATATATCTCTTTTACTCTTTTACTTTTACTTGTTTCAGATATTTGACTGCGGCCATGCTGGAGCACCCCCTTTAATCGAGCAAATCGACCCCAGGACTTATCCTTTGGAAGCCTAGTACTTATTCTATCGGTCTCTTTTGCCGAACCGCTAACTTACGGGGACGTAAACACACCACAATCGGTTGTCAAGCGATGTTGAGGGGACACACACAGACACGCAAGCATATACACAAACATACAAAAATATATACGACGGGCGTCTTTCAGTTTCCGTCTACCAAATCCACTCAAAAGGATTTGGTCGGCTCGCGGCTATAGTAGAAGGCATTTGCCCAAGGTGCCACGCAGTGGGAATGATCCTGGAACCATGTGGTTGGTAAGCAAGCTACTTACCACACAGCCACTCCTGCGCCCATAAAATAATCGTTCTTGCATAGGATGACACTGGAATTGGCAGGAATTGTATTTTGCTTCTTTTATTCAATTACTTTCATTTTACAGTTCTATATTTAAGAGATGAGGAATTATGTACATTATTTACATAAATTTACATTTGGCAGGTATTTGTCTCCATCTTCTTAGTTGTTAACTCAACGTTTCGGCTGATACACCTTCCAGCCTTCATCAGGTGTCTTGGGGAAATTTCAAACCTAGGTTCTCATTCCTAAGGTATTTTCGTTATTATTATTATTATTATTATTATTATTATTATTATTCAAGTTACTGCCTGGAATCGAACTCGGAATCTTGGGGTTAGTAGCTCGCGCTCTTAACTACTACGCTGCATGCTCGTGTTTATATCCTTGGCCAGTGGGTCAAACTTGTACCTTTCTTCCAATT
>NC_068981.1:27566077-27566984 GCF_001194135.2 Octopus bimaculoides
TGTGTGTGTGTGTGTGTGTGTGTGTGTGTGTGTGTGTGTGTGTGTGTGTGTGTGTGTGTACACTCACTCACTCTCCTTACTACAATTTTGTTTCTTATAGTCTAGCCCATCGTTCTCTCTTTCCACTTTTCTTTTCTGTGGGAATGGATTATTATTCATTCGTTCAGTTCTACTAAATTTCCTTAGCACAAAGTAACATCCTGAACGTTTTCCCTACCATACGTCTCACAGCAAAACGGTTCCAATTCCAAGACGAACAAGATAATCGTCAAAAGAACTTGATGCGTAATTTCTTAATCGGCCTCCAAAAGTTGAGCGATAAAATTAACCTAGGAGAATTTGAATTTGAATTTGAAGACGCAGAGAACAATGATTATTTCCCGAAAAATAATGACCAGCTCTTGAACTGCTTCAGCTGCATAACACTAATAAGAGATAATGATCGTATATCAGTATAGCTTCGGGGGAATCTAGGAACTGTTAATCTTCATTCGTCTACTTATTTTTCTCATGGTAACGTAGAAAAATAACTGCACTTATCGTAAAAATACAGGTAGAGGACAATTGGGCAATAATGCATAACATATTACAAAAACATGCAAAAAGACATTTTTTTTCAATAGGTAACTCATACAAGTATCTGCAGGTAAAACTGAGCTTGTTAATGGAATAGAGGTAAAATATCATAAAAGTTGATAAAGAAATAATTGGATAAATAAGTAAATAAACATTGAAAGATTGCAGAAATAAATAAGAATACATACTACTCTATTGCGAAAAGGAATAAAGGGAATATATTTTCAAGAACCATATATGGGTGTACGTACACGCACTTGCACACACACACACACACACACACACACACACACACACACACACACACACACACACACACACACACACACAC
>NC_068981.1:27567515-27568297 GCF_001194135.2 Octopus bimaculoides
TATATATATATATATATGAGAATATGTGTATTCGTTGAAGAGTATGTGTACTTCTGCGAGGATATGTGTTCGTTGGTTTGCTGTGTCTATGTGCGTGGGTGGGTGTATTTGATTAGCAAGTAGGGTCGTTAATGATGTCATAAAACTGATATCAGACAAGCAATGAGGAATTTTCTTTAATCTTTTGGGCATTCTGTACTGATGGGACATTCGTTTTTGAAAGTGATATTTTCATTTTCTAATTATACACATCGGAAGCTTGACAAGGCGGTCACACAGAACCGTTAAGCATGGATGAGTTTTAATCCAATATTAGTTGTCATTAACAATGGCTGGTAATTTTGATTTCACGCTAACGGTCGCCTTTTCTTTTAATTCCTTAATTTTTGTTTATTTGTTTTTGCGTTTGCGTGCGCGTACGCGAAAGTGCCAGGGTGTGTGTGTGTGCGTCCGTGTTCTGTGCTTGAGTGTTTGCGCTTGGGTTTTTGTTTGTTTTTTTTTATTCTTAATGTGGTTGTGGTGATGTTCATTTATTTGTTTACTGATGATGATGTCGCTGTTGTAATAGAGTTGTTTGTTATTGTTTTAGCCACATTTAATATAGATGCACGACATATATGCGTGCATATGCGTATGTATTTTATGTGTGCGCGTGTGTGTATACATACATACATGCATAAATACATATATATATGTGTGTGTGTGTGTATATATATATATACATATATACATATATATATACATATATATATATGTATATATATGCATGTATATATATATAT
>NC_068981.1:27569056-27570252 GCF_001194135.2 Octopus bimaculoides
TATATATATATATATATATATATATATATATATATGTATATATACATGCTCCAGCATGATTACAGCAGCCTTAGGGCTGAAACACATAAAACAATATAAGAATATATATATGGCTGTGTGGTAAGAAACTTCCAGTCTAACCACATGGTCCCGGGTTCAGTTCCACCGCCTACCACCTTGGGCAAGTATCTTCTATGTCGCCTCGGATCGAATAAGACCTTGTGAGTGGATTTAGTAAGCGAAAACTTTAAGAAGCCCATGTGTGTGTGTTGATCTTATACATACATACAGACAGACAGACAAACAGATAGATAGATAGATAGATAGATAGATAGATAGATAGATAGATAGATAGATAGATACATAGACACATACATACATGCACATATACATAAATAAACTTATATGACACATTTAGACATAGATACAAAAATGTCATTCATACACACGGACGGTCATGGTCTACAGAAACAGAAAATTATTTAAATACTTAAAATAACAAGCAAGCATTAAAACCAAAGGCGTTGGAAACGTAAACAATTTTATTCCACTAAATTTATTAAAGTAGAATACTTGTCATTGTAACTTTAATGACATTTTCACGATTGGATATCACATTCTCTGTATCACTTCGATTTGTAGACTGCAGATTCTGACAGTAAAATTGCTTCAAAGCATTGATTTCAAGCATTAAATAAAGTTTTCAATTTTTTTTTTATCAAATTTAACGCTTTGGCATTCGGATTACTCTGTCACACATTTTGCTTATTTATTCATATTATTTTGAACTGTTCATTTATAATCAAGTAGCTTTGATATCTAAATACGACTGTTTGTTTTAGAATGACATGGTGGGATAGGTGTGAGAGGTTGGATCTGCTCAGCTTTAACATAAAAGAGATAACATTTTTGGGTCAGGTATGGGCGGTTTTAATCCTACAGAGTTATGGCTGGTCCTGGTAAATTACAGTTATTTTGATAAATAGTGGCATCATAGCGTACATGAATACAATGTAAGCCTTCGCTCTGTTCATTCTGTCACCTGCTGATGAAGGTAACGTTTGTGCATTAAATTTTACAATACACACAATTCTCTTTGGATCATTTTAGGTGAGCATACACACGAAGTCGCATACACACAAATATATATATATACACACACACACACATACACACACACATACATACACACACAC
>NC_068981.1:27575106-27576232 GCF_001194135.2 Octopus bimaculoides
ATATATATATATGCATGTATTTGTATGTCTATGTGTGAGTGTAGGTGTGTGTATAAGTATGTATGTATGCATGCATTATCTATGCATGTATGTATGTATGCATGTACGTATCTATGTATGCATGCTTACATATATGTATGCATGTATATATGTATGTATGTATGTATGTATGTATGTATGTATGCATGTATGCCTGTATGTATCTGTACGTGTGTCTCAGTAGTGGTGTTTGTTTCCCAACACACAACAACTAGTATGAGTGTGTTTACATCCCCGTAACTTCGCAGTTCAGCAAAAGAAATCGATAGAATAGGTACCAGGCTTAAAAAAATATTTATACTTGTATAGTTTCGGTCGAATAAAATTCCTCAATGCAGTGCCCCAGCATGGCCGTAGTCTGGGCTATGAAGACAGGGAGTAAAAGAGACAAAAAAAGACAGACAAACGTACATATACATTTCATGCACGTGTATATGATTCGTAGAAGAAAGACGAACTTTTGAGGTCCTTACATTATTTACAGTCGAAAAGAAAAAAAATAGATAGAGATACATACAGATTATATAGACGTATCTTTTACCCAGCAACATAATTTGAATGTTTGCCAAAAGTGTTTATTTCAGCAGCATAACAGATTTACTCTTAATTTCTACCAAAGGCTGTTACTTTTATGTCTTAAATGTCTATATAATTGTCCGCTTAAGCAAAACCCCAAAGCAATTTTGCGGTCTCTTACTATTAATGCAGTAGAGAAAAGCGCAGCGATATCTCTATCTAAAATAGCATTAACTTCATAAGTAGATAGTGATGTCATAAATATTTATTGCAATAATTTGCGGTCATTATTAAATTACGACATTCTATATCGAAATTTCTTCTGAATTCTTAATTCAAACCTTGGGCGATTTGTAATTATCAATCAATCAATTTACTCAGGGTTTTAATATTATATGTTACAATGGAAAGTTGATGCCTAATTAAGACGCAAATAGACTTGCACAGACTCCTTCACAGGACACGCGTATACCAAAATGCGCACTCATATTGACATTTTAATCGACATACAGGCGTGTGTGTGTGCCTGTATATATATAGTATATATATATATATATATATATATATATAT
>NC_068981.1:27576721-27578852 GCF_001194135.2 Octopus bimaculoides
TATATATACATATATATATACATATATGTATGTATACATATGTGTGTATATGTATGTGCCACATTATAGGGCCGAGTGGACAAGTTGCTACACTCACGATCTTAGGATCAGGATTTCAAATTCACTCAGTAGGTTTTGGCCTTTCCGAGGTTATAGTAGACGACACATACTCAAGGTGGTACTCACTGTGACTGTACGTTGGACCATGTGGTTCGGAAGCAAAACGTCTTACTACATGCGCTCATATGTGTGTGTGTGTGTGTGTGTGTGTGTGTGTGTGTGTGTGTGTGTGTGTGTGTGTGTGTGTGTGTGTGTGTGTGTGTGTGTGTGATTTCTGCATGGTCCAATGTGATCGTTGATATCAAAATTATTCGTATCTGCGACTTAAGAACTTATAATACCTTTGAACTGATCACTTTCACAAATTTTGTTTTAACAACTTTCTAACTTATCACAGCCTCATTTTCAGCATTTGGTGTAGTGTTGACATCTGTAGACCTACCTGTATATTTAGTGGCTAAGGTGTACTAAAACATTTCTTCCAGAAATTGACCATCAGAACGTTAAGCTTCTATTTCGTCAAGTTCACATTGTGACAAGTATAGTGTAATCTTGTTTGCAATATGAATATTGCTTCATTAAGGCGGCGAGCTGGCAAAATCGTTAGCACACCGAACTAAATGCTTAGCGACATTTCGTCTGTCCTAACGTCCTGAGCTGAAATTCTACCGATATCGACTTTATTTTTCATTCTATCGAGGTCGATAAAATATATGCTGAGTACTGGGGTAAATGCAATCACTTTAAACCCTCCTCCGAAATTGCTGGCTTTATGTCAAAATTTGAAATCAATATGAATATTGCTCCTAGAGTGTTGAGCTAGGAGAATCGCTCTTACCACTTTTTGTCCATCTTCATATTCTGAGTTCAAACTGTACGGCGGTCGACTTTGCCTTTCATCCTTTCTATGTCGATTAAATACGGACGAGATGAGCACTGGAGTCGATGTAATCGACTTCCCTCATCACCAAAATTGCTTGCCTTGTGCCAAAATTTGAAAGCAGAATGACTATTGCTTCCATAGTCAACAGACTATTTCTGTAGGGAATTCTATGAAGAGTAGATGAATTTTCTGTAAATAATGTTCTCTCACATTCGGGTGAGAAACATTGCACAAGTGTAAGTTACCGATAATAAAGTACCAGCAAGATATCCAACAACCCTCCCAATCATGGAAATGAGGTTGAAATAGCCATGACATGTTGATAAAGAAGAATTTGGGAACTTTCTTGTTTTCAGCGCTTATAACGACGGATAATCAAATTTGAACAATCTGTGATAAAATAATATAGATATAAATTAGAACATAGTATCACAGCATAATGACAGCGAGATGCAACTTCTAGCACTAGGACCAGATATTGCCCATAGCTTGGGGATTAAAGTCATACAACTCAGATGGTTAATGAAAGGCCTAAGTGCACTTCATTTCGCCTTAAAATCAAGTTTGGGATGTCTTAGCGGCGTTACGTAACAAATTATTGAATCTAGGATTGTAGAGAAATTATATAAAGCATATGAGTTACTCGCGATATCACTTCTTTCATGGAATTCATATTACAATACTATATGTGTGAATGGGTGTCTGTTTGTGTATGCATATGCGCGTGTGTAAATAAATGAGTATTTGCCCTAGCGTACAGTGTCAGCAAAAAATGTATAGATACGTTCTATATTACATAATAGCAACAAAATGAAACAATCTCAATTTACCAAGAATTCAATATTCTAAGTACTTGCCAAGAAAGTGTTAAATGAGCTAACTGTTCCGTTTATGTTGCTTTAAATACTAACGTCAGTGGGTTTATTGGCAGTTTCTTCGTGGATATTTAAGGAAGGCGCACAGCTCTAGATGGGACCATTCAATATGCAGTGTGTGTGTGTGTGTGTGTGTGTGTGTGTGTGTGTGTGTGTGTAAGCATATACGAACATAATGCTTATATTGGTGTAATATGTTCACATCCGTCATAGTGTATAGTTTCGGGTTATAACTCGCCCTCCCCATCTCTCTCTATCTTTCTCTTTCTCTCTCTCTCTCTCTCTCTCTCTCTCTCTCTCTCTCTCTCTCTCT
>NC_068981.1:27580428-27581324 GCF_001194135.2 Octopus bimaculoides
AATAATAATAATAATAATAATAATAATAATAATAATAATAATAATAATAATAATAATAATAATAATAATAAGAAGAAGAAGAAGAAGAAGAAGAAGAAGAAGAAGAAGAAGAAGAAGAAGAAGAAGAAGAAGAAGAAAAAGAAGAATTTTATTTATCTCTATAGCAAATGGATGACGGGATCATTTATAAAACCCAACAAACAGACGAAGTGTGGGTTTTATACATGAAAAATGAATGAGAAGAAAAAAAACAAAATACATGAAATATAAGAATACACCGTTGGAATGAAAATGAAACAGTCCACCTGATAAGAAAGCATTTTATGGAGGACCAGTCGAGGAATGTCACTGATCTGACTTCATCCTGAACACCAAATGCAAGTGCCATTTTCAACTTCCATTATTCTACCCACGGTATAAACATAGAGCAGTCTTGCCAAACAAGATCATATCGCAGCCAAGTTCGGAAACGTTTTAACAGAAACTTAACAACTCCTTCAAATTCACTTAAGATTGAATGTAGGTAGGGTACTTCTGTATTGTTAATTTCTAAAAAGGTGTGCGTGGGTGTCGAGAATGGACCTCGTAAATGATTGAGACAGACAAAACAAAACAAAACAGAGAGGGATTCATACAAAGCATTGTAATTAGCACATCTCTTTCCCCTTTTGTTTTTCCTCGTTGAATCAATTAAAAAAACAAAGCTTGATGACGATTTTGTTTTTCTTTTAATAAAGAAAGAACGCTGGATAGTTCTTGCGAAGAATGTGCGGTACCGCGGATGACGCCTGGTAGCCGTTAGTGGTGAACGTGCTCTCAAGGCACACTATTAGAGACAAACCCAAACAAGGTTTGTATACTACATTTTGAAGTCTGCTATCTAAACTTTAATTTTA
>NC_068981.1:27584233-27590215 GCF_001194135.2 Octopus bimaculoides
GTGTGTGTGTGTGTGTGTGTGTGTGTGTGTGTGTGTGTGTGTGTGGATGTGTGTGTGTGTGCATTCGCAAACATCAGTGGCAACTGGAATAGAGATATGTAGACGTAACTTTCTCACTCACATTGTTGAAAATCAGAATTCAGTTTGATGTACACTTAGGTATATAATCATGTATGTGCATGCGTGTGTGTGTGTGTGTGTGCGCGCGCGTGCACGTGTGTGTGTGAGTAAGGAATGCATGCATGAACATGAAATGTAAAAGTAGTCAAAAGAGCGAATCATCTGGAGGTACGACCCACCATTTACTCACTGAATGAAATGCGAACTCATACTGATCTATGGATGCACACATATATACGTATACGTCAAAACGCACACTTATTTGCATACACACACACACACGAAGACACATACACATTCGCAAGCACACACCCACACACACACACGAACATACATACACATACATGATCACATACCTAAGCATACATTAAACTGAATTCTGTTTTCCAACAACGTGAGAAAGTTACATCTACGTATCTCTATTCCAGTTGCCGCGTACGTTTGCGAATGCATGTTTGCTAACATACATGTGTGTATATGTTTCTTTGTCGCTGTCTATGCATCGGCTTGTAAGTTGAGTGCATTTGTGTGCATACATGTTTATTTATGCGCGCGTGGTCTGTATATGTATGTATGTATGTATGTATGTATGTATGTATGCATGCATGTATGTATACATGCATGTATGTATGTATGTATGTATGTAGCTTTTTGCTTTTAGTAACATAATTATTTAACAGATGTGTGCTGCTTTTGTCGACTTTTTCCGTTTTCATTATTTTCGTTCTTTTCTTTTCTGAGAAAGTTTGAAATACTTTTTCTCCCTTGAATATTGCTTCATACACCCTAAAATAAGTATAGGCAATCTGTTGTGTCAACGCCCCCAGGCGAAGAATTAGGATCTCCCAAGACATATAAATAGAGGTAGTCTGGCCGTAGTAGGAGTGTTGCGTAGCTGTTGGGTAGCAGTCGAGTAGCAGTTGTGTCGCGATTGAGTAGAAATCATC
The DNA here is from genome assembly GCF_001194135.2 of Octopus bimaculoides. NCBI lineage: Eukaryota > Metazoa > Mollusca > Cephalopoda > Octopoda > Octopodidae > Octopus > Octopus bimaculoides. The sequence continues at coordinate 27,585,301 of NC_068981.1, forward strand.
CGAAGGTGCCAGATAGCAGTAGCTTGAGACATAAAACAATCGTAATAATTTTTAAAAATATGTATTAGACAAGAAGTTTGGTAGAGAAATAGAGCAGTCGATGATTGGAGTTCGTTACTTCACTTGTACTTGTATTATCGAAATTATTAGGGCTCTCCAGATGGTATTCGTAGCGAAGAATTGCAAGGCATTTTCACCGACACCCTACCAGTTCTGTGATTCGAAGTCGAGCCTAGGACTAGCAATGTGGACGATGATTTACAACCAATTATCTGATGTGAGGTAATCTGGTTCTCTGAACATTGAATCACACTTGTACAATGTTATTATAAATATTGAAGATGATGATGACGATATTGACGTCACTACTGATGACGGTGGGTGAGATAGTGATTTTCATGGCTTAGTGATGATTATTAAATTCGACGCAAGAGCACATGCATGTAGATTTCTATACATATTTTTAATCATCACCACTGCACTATTGTTGAGGTCTAAAAGCGTTATACTCTCATTAAAAACCCATGCTCTGGTTATGTTTCACTTCGGTTTTATTACCAGTCAATTACAAAAGTAGTCAATAGCGTAACTGGTTAATAGACTACTCTTTCATCACACTGTGTGGCCTTCTCAATGAGTTTGTGTCCTTTAGGTACCTCTTCATCATTACTTAATGCTAGAGGGATAAATACCAAATCTTCGCTGGTACGATTTGAATAAGGGAACAGACGAATTAATAAATCTAGAATCAAAGCTGATTCAGAATTTATGTATTTCGAAAAATGTTACCATTGTTATTCTTATCGGATAGTGCAAATATCTATATTGACAAAAAAAAAACAAAAAAACCCCACCTTCTCCTTTCATTAGCATAGAGTCGTCTACGAAAGAAACGTATGGGGGTAGTTGATTGAATCAAGCCTCATAAAAACTTGGTAGTCATTTATTATTGTATTTTTCTGTCACTGGGATGCGGTAGTCTTGGGACAACGCTTTGCAGGATTTAAGCACACAAATCTATCCAAACTCTTTACATTTCTTTTTTAGGCTACTACGTATATTATCGAGGTCTTATGTAGATGCGCTAAGTTACGGGTGTAATAAACATATTAACACCATACATCTTTGTTTTATGTTCATGATATGTTTACATTCATACACACACGTACATGTGTGTGTATGGATGCGTGTGTGTGTGTGTGTGTGTGTGTGTGTGTGTGTGTGTGTGTGTGTGTGTGTGTGTGTGTGTGTGTGTTTGTATATACAGGGTGCCTCAAAAACATGTACTCACATATGACTCTCCGTGAATCATTAAATCTTTCATTTCTTTTCAGATCAAATTGACCCTAATAACGGCAGAAGAACGACAAAGTCTTGAAGAAAGAAAATTTATCATAAAGTGCTACCAGCTTCCTGCTCCAAATAATCAAAATAAAAGTAGCAATAATAGCAATCAAAATAATCGTAACCAGGCAGTGGCTCTCATGAAGAAAGACAAAGCTTAGATGAGCCGAGAGAAATGCCACTAACCATCGTGTCTGACGCGCTGAGGATTCAACCAGTTTCCTGCCTCAAATAATCAAAATAAAAGTAATAATAATAGTAATCAAAATAATCGTAACCAGGCAGTGGGTCTCATGGTTTTAGATCTTAGGTGTTATGTACATTACTTTGTCTTGGTATAAAAGCTGCGTTACAGCAAATATTCTACTTAATACCACAGATTTGTTTGTCAGTTGCTTCACTTTAACCAGTTGAGCTAGTCCCTTTATGGCTGATGGTAAGAGCATCTCTGATCAAGAGCAGAAGTAGTGGCAGTGGAGCATCAAAGCCATGTGTTGAGAGGAATTCTTTGGGGTTAGAATAAATGAATTCTGGAAACATGGGAGTTTAGTTCATCATCCTTAAACAAACTTTATTCAGGGACCTTTTGAGGGAGATCGGCTACACGACGTGAAGAAAATTCTAACTAGGCCCCACCTGCTAAATCATGTGCTGTATATCTTGATATGAGATCGCCATATCCGCACACATGGTAGTGATGCATGTACCTGTTAGCACAGCGGGAAAAATGCTTAGCGGCATTTCGTCCGTCCTTACGTTCTGAGTTCTAATTTCGCCGAGATTGACATTGCCTTTCATCCTATCGGGATGTACCCTTATGAGACGGGTTAGTCCTGATGGACATATGGGACTTAGACGAAAACAATAAAATCTGTGTTTTGATTGACATGAACATACCTTGTAATCATAACATCTCAGCAAAAAAATTTGATAAGCTCAGAAAATATAAACATTTGCTGATTTAAATCGAAAAAAATGTGGCATTTGGAGACGGTTACAAAACCAGTGATTATAGGTGCACTTGGAATGATAAAAAAAAGGAACTGAAAATTATTTGAGGGCGATCACTAGCTTACCATCCATGCAGGAATTGCAAAAGATCGTCTTAATTAGTACGTCACACGTATTGAGAAGACTATTGTTGCTGCGAATTATCTTTCCTTTTTCCCTTTTATTTTCTTTGTTTTCTTTTTCATTTTTTTCCTTCTTTCCTTTTTCTCTATCTTTCTAACCATTAATTTTCTATCACATGACATTGTAAATGAACAAACAATCTAGTGTTTTTATTTTGATGGCCTACCAATGTATGCAATGAGTTTCCTTGCTCTAGGAGTTGAGAAGACACTCGGCAAGAAATGGAAAACAAAATTGAAAGAAGATATTAATAATAATAATAATAATAATAATAATAATAATAATAATAATAATAATAATAATAATTAATTCGTTTTATTGGCCACAAGGGCTAATATCAATTAAAAACATATAAGGACAAAGACAGGACGAAGGTTACAAAAGGTTTTGTCCGAAAAGGTAGGAAAGTTCGTCTAAACAGAGGAAGAAAACGGAGAAAGATATAACAAATAAATAGATAAATAAATAGATAAATAAATAAGTAGAACTCCCAAGGGGGGGAAGCGCTTCGAAAAAGGAAAGGTTACACGTGGAAATAATAATAATAATAATAATAATAATAATAATAATAATAATAATAATAATAGTAGTAATAATAATAATAATAATAATAATAATAATCCTTTCTACTGTAGGTGCAAGCCTGGAATTTAGTGTGGAGGGGTTAAATCGATTACATCGACCCCAGTACTCGACTGGTACATAATTTATTCATCCCGAAAGGATGAAAGGCAATGTCAACCTCGGCGGAATTAGAACTCAGAACGTAAGAACGGACGAAATGCCGCTAAGCATTTTGCCCGCTGTGCTAACAATTCTGCCAGCTCGCATAATAATAATAATAATTTCTTTTATTAGCCAAAGGTGATAGTAGAATGATACAATAATACACCATTCTATGGGGCACAATGCCTCAAATATTTACGAGGTGGTACTTATTTCATCGACCCTGAAAGGATGAAAATTAAAGTTGACTACAGCGGAAGTTCAACTCAGAGGATAAAGACAAACGAAATGCCACGAATCATTTTGTCTGGCATGCTAACAATTCTACTAGCTCACCACCTTAATAATAATAACAATAATAGTAATAATACTACGGTCTCAAATTTTGACACGACGCCAGCAACGTCGAGGGAGGTATTAAGTCAATAGTATCGACACCCTAGGGTTCAGCTGGTACATATTTTATCGACCCCGAAGGATGAAAGTTAAATTTGACCTCAGCAGAATTTGAACTGAGAATGTGAAGATGAAAAAATGCCGCTAAGCATTTCGCCGGGCAAGCTTTGCGATTCTGCCATCTCGCTGCCTTAATAATAATAATAATAATAATAATAATAATAATAATAATAATAATAATAATAATAATAATAATAATGACGGCGACGACGATGATGAATTGGTGGGAAGAAGAAGAAGAAGAAGAAGAAGAAGAAGAAGAAGAAGAAGAAGAAGAAGAAGAACAAGAACAAGAACAAGAAGACGACGACGAAGAAGAAGAAGAAGAAGAAGAAGAAGAAGAAGAAGAAGACGACGACGACGAAGAAGAAGAAGAAGAAGAAGAAGAAGAAGAAGAAGAAGAAGAAGAAGAAGAAGAAGAAGAAGAAGAAGAAAAAGAAGAAGAAGAAGACGACGACGACGACGAAGAAGAAGAAGAAGACAACGACGACGACGACGAAGAAGAAGAAGAAGAAGAAGAAGAAGAAGAAGAAGAAGAAAAAGAAGAAGAAGAAGAAGAAGAAGAAGAAGAAGAAGAAGAAGAAGAAGAAGAAGACAACGACGACGACGACGACGACGAAGAAGAAGAAGAAGAAGAAGAAGAAGGGAAACTCTCAACAAAACAGCAAAAAGACAGAACAATAATATACAAGAATAACAACCTCTGCAGAGAATGGAAAACTTCAGCGGCCTAAACAAGGATAATACAAATAACAACTGCACAACAAACTGCAGTAACAAACAGCAACACTTAAAGAAGAGAACAAATAAGGAAAAAATATCTAAGTTGGCCAAAGAGCAAGGACAAAGAAAACAAGATTGATTTTAAACAAGTCTACTTCGGCTATAGCTCCCAGCATTGCCTGCAGGTGTTTAAAAAATATTAGGGTTTCAGGGAGAAACAAAAACAAGTATGTTAGGGGACGTTATATAAAAAGATAAAAACAAAAAAGCGTGTAAAAACAGAAGTATACACTCCACAGCTTAAACGAGCGACGACGGAAAAACGCCGTGGGGTAGAATTCAAATATCTATCTATCTATCTATCTATCTATCTATCTATCTATCTATCTGATTGTCTATGTAGGTAGCTAGCTAGCTGTCTATATCTATTTATTATTCACTCAGTTTCTCTCTCTGCCTCCTCTCTCTCTCTCTATATATATATATCTATATATATATATATATATACATATATATATATATATACATATAT
>NC_068981.1:27591503-27593470 GCF_001194135.2 Octopus bimaculoides
ATATATATATATATATATATAACCTGCTAATGTCTTTTAATATCTTGCCCTTAATCCACACATCTCGTAATACTTTTGGAAAAATGTAGCGGTACGAATACTATAAACAACAGCAAAAAGTGATCGTCTTTTGCAATAGCTGTGAGTACAAATATGCAAATATGCTACTCGATTTGAAATTACTAAAAAAAATATTCTAAGTAAATAAATGAGGAATATCACAAAAGATAGTACCACATTAGTATCATATATTTTCAGAGATGTAGGGGAGTGGAAGAACCTCTGGTCGATATTGAGTTGGACGCCTGCTCCATAAAACAGGCCAGATCATTTGGAAGTTTGTACCGGATTTAAAGAATGAAGAAATGGTAGAAGAAGCAATTATATTGAGTGCCTCCATCATTTCTCCGCTTGCTTGTGGATCTCAAGGAATACGAAGGTTATATTTGGAGATTTGTTACTGATGCCACTTGCAAATTTTGGCACAAGGCCAGCAATTTCGAGTCCAAAACGATGAAATTCAAAGTCGACCTCGGCGGAATTTGAAGTCAGAACGAAATCTCGTTCAGCATTTTGACACGTTGCTAATAATCCTATCAGCTCACCGACTTAATTTGTGACTGATATTGATCATTAGGCGATCGTCACATTTGCGCAACTGTAAATGCATGTCATGTATTCTGATTTCACGACCACTGTTCTTTGTTTCGAAGGGCTCTGGAGGGGCCTTCTAGTTTTGCTTACTCTTGATGGCCACAATGGTAATCGAGAGCTGTACTCTTTTAAGGAAAGGGAATGAGTGTCATCAAGATTTACGCTCCAGTGCAAAAAGGGCAGTTGTTTGAAGCGTCAAGTTAAAAGTAACTTCTGTTCCTTCTCAGAAGAGATAAAAGAAAGTGAAAATAACCAGTAAGTATCAGTAGAGGTTGTAGCTACAATAATGTAACATTTCAGAGGTGAAGTTCATTGGTGCATCTACTTGTTTCTAGATCTCAACTGGTTGCTAACTTGCATTTTAAAGTCTCATTCTGAAAATGATAACGTTACCTTTCTTCCCGGGGTCGATAAAGCAAATTACCAGTCAAGTGATACAATTAGTTGTATCGATTGGTTTCTTCTTCAAAGTTGATCACCTTCTTTGTTAATCAAGGGCGACTAGCTCACAGAATCATTAGAATTCAATTACCTTAAGAATTCAATTCACCCAAGGTTAACGCTACTTCATCCTTTTTTTAAGTAGATAAGCAAAACACCGCAGATTAAATACTAAGATCGATAGTATCAACTAATCTTTTCACATTAAAACTGCTGGTGTTGTGTTTGAATGTGAAACCAATAATAATGATAAAAACAATAATAATAATAATAATAATAATAATAATAATAATAATAACAATAATAATAATAATAATAATAATAATAATAATAATAATAATAATAATAATATTAATCCTTTATGCTATAGGCACCACAAGGGCTGAAATTTTGGGGAAGAGGGCTGGTCGATTACATCGAACCCCAGTGTGTAACTGGTACTTATTTCATCGTTCCCGAAAAGATGTAAGACAAAGTCGACCTCAGCGGATTTTGAACTCAGAACGGGCGAAATACTGTTAAGCATTTCGCCCGGCGTAGTAACGGTTCTACCAGATCACTGCCTTAATTATAATGATAATTACTTCAAATTTTTGCCACATAGGCAGCTCGCAGGATGCGTCGATTACATCGACCCCCAATGTTCAACTGGTACTTATTTGATCGACCTGGAAAGGATGAAAGGCAAAGACAACCTCAGCGGAAATTCAACTCAGAATGTAGCGACAGGCGAAATACCGCTAAGCATTTCGCCCTGCGTGCCTTACGATTTTGCCATCTGGCCGCCTTAATAATAATAATAATAATAATAATAATAATAATAATAATAAGAAGAAGAAGAAGAAGAAGAAGAAGAAGAAGAAGAAGAAGAA
>NC_068981.1:27593480-27599631 GCF_001194135.2 Octopus bimaculoides
AGAAGAAGAAGAAGAAGAAGAAGAAGAAGAAGAAGAAGAAGAAGAAGAAGAAGAAGAAGAAGAAGAAGAAGAAGAAGAAGAAGAAGTGTGTTTCAATCTCTAGTCAATTATAGTCAGTCAATTATAATCAATTCTATTGGATTTAGTGATTGATAAATCCATTATTTGACTGAACATTATTTCATTGAATCCAGTATTTCAATGATAATTATTCTTTATAACCTCGAAAATATAGAAGTCGATGTTGTGACTGAAATCAGAATATAAGAAAGAACTTAATATAGTAATGCAAAGTAGTCCGTTAGCTACTCTGCCGCTTTTGCCAATCTGCCACCCTCATGAAAGAAGAAATAATAAACGTCAGTTTGCAAAATGTCAATAAAAATGAGTGGTTGGTTAGTGCATGCCCACAAACCGCATCGACGTTGGTCTGCGGTTGATGTTATGCACTGGTGTACACCTTAGAGGGCAGCAAAGTACGTTCGTGTAACGGTTCACTGCCTCAATTGTGGAAGAGGGATTGATACATGGAGATCATGTATGTGTGTGAGTGTACGTGTAAAAATTACACCACACATTAGGGGAAGCCGAGAGAAGAAAAGGAAGGCTATTATTAAATATTTAACTAGGAAAGGAATAATGGTGCGGCGGAAAGAAGAAGATCGAGAGAAAAAGGTTTAGAGAGTGTGGTAAGAGAGATGGATAGTTAGATAGTTGTTTGCCGAGGAAATGTGAAGTTTTAAAGGTGAACAAAGAAACGAAATAGAAGAGATGATGCTGTTTGGGGTTAAATTGAAATTATTTTAAGGTAGAAATATCAAAACTGTTAAAGGGTAAGTGTGAGGTTAAAAGAAGTTGTGAGAGAATAAAGGAGAGGTGAGATATTTATGGAGAGAGAGATAGAGAGAGAGAGACTCTGTGAGTGCGCGTGTGCGCGAGTATGTGTGGCGTGTATGTATGTAAGTGTTCGGTCTTTAAAAATTTTACTCATTTTGTCACTGTGCCTCCCATATTAAATACTTCCCTTTATTTTATGTTTCCTTTTTATTTTTATTCGTACTTCTTTTTTTGGAGTACGAAATCTAAAGAAACTCAAGAGGTGTCAGACGATGAAAGAGAAATAATGTGTAAGAGAGAGAGAGAGAAAAAAAATTTGAGAGTCATGAGAGCATACTGCGAAACATTGGCAGTAAACTAAGGCTCTGAGTGAAAATAGAATAGAGTAAATGAGTAAATAAGCCACAGCGTACCAGAGTACAATATGGGAAGTGTGTGGGGGAAGAGAGAGGAAGACAAAGGAGGAAGAAGAAAGGAAAATTATTTAGTTTTGATGATGAAAAAATGTAGAATCTAAATTAATGTATAAGCGCTTGAAAATGAGATTTGATTTCTATGGGATGGGGAAATAGAGAGAGAGGAAGTACAAATGCGCTGGAAGAAGGTTTGACGAGGATGAGAGCGGGATATTTTAGAAGATAAGGAATTGGGTGTATGAAAATGCTTTGTTATAGGTATGAGAAAGAACATCTGATATTCTAAGACAGAGAGCGGAGAAGTGTGTTCGAGAAAGTGCTAGAGAGTGGGAAATGAAGTAAAGATAAGGAATGATAAAAAGAAAAGAGAATGGTGTAAAAAGAAAGAGTGAAAACAAAATAAGAGATTGATGAAAACGGCTGTGAATGGGTCTGTATAATTTTGTAGGTGACATCATGGGAGAATGGCTGGAAATATGTAAAGGGTTTTGTATATTATTAGTTCATGATTTTTTTATATGGAATTGTGAATGAACGTAATAATTAATGTATGTGTGCGTACTAGTGTAATGAAATTGCAAATGAACCTATCAAATAACGTGCAAATGAAACTCTGTACGATTTTGTGGTAATTGTCTTGCAGAAATTCTTAATAAATCTGGGAATAATTGTGTAGTTTTCGTTACGATTCTGTGCCTGATTGTGCAGATGAAATTATGTGTATGTGATAAAACTGGTATGAAAAAGTTTATAAAAGAAACCGTAGATGAGACTGCATGTATACCTGTGTATGATCCTGTGAATGAATATTCGAAGGAATATGTAGATAAATCTGTGAAAGAGTTAGTGTGAGATGATACACGAAATAAATATGTGTATGATTTATATCTCTCTTACTTCAACACATTTCTCTCACTCATTCACAACTCCACTCACTCTCACCCTACCTATCCTATTCTTTCATCTTCTCTGCATTTCTTATTTTGGCACAGGGTCATCAAGTTCGGATGAAGGTGTAGGTCGATGTAATCGAGCCCAGTGCTTAGTTAGTACTTACTTTAGAGACTCCGAAAGGGGTTAAAACAATCTTTTTCACTGCTCGCAACATATATTATTATTATTATTATTATTATTATTATTATTATTATTATTATTATAGACGTCGCACAGTGTACAATATTGTGAGGTTGCTGATTGAAGATATTGTGTCTACTGTTTGTCAAGTGACAACAAGGACCTCAGACAGACAGTACTTTATGCAATATGCGTGCAATTCCAAGTAATGCCGACGTTTGCAATACATCTAAATTGTAGAGCATTTCTAAGGTTTTCAGATGGGTTTTTTTTCCGACTGGGTAGTGTTGAACCCAATGCTCCGATGACAATAGGGATAACCTTTATGTTCGACTCTCGTAGCTGTCACATCTTAGCGATCTCAATTCTCATATCTCCATATTTATCAACTTTTCCTCTTTTATTGATGATGATGTATTGATCTCCTGGCACTGCTACGTCGATTACTAGGCACTCTCGTATACCCCTCCAACAGATTACTATATCCAGCATTCGGTGCTCTAATATTTTGTCTGTCTGAAAATCAAAGTCCCAGAGGATTTTTCCCTTCCCCTTTTCGTCCATTACTTTTACCGGTTTATGTTGCTGCCAAGCACTCGTAACTTCATATCCATACTTACGGCATAGTAGCCAGTGGAGGTTTTGGGCTACTTTGTCGTGTCTACGCTTGTACTCTTTCTGCTCAAAACTTCCACAAGCACTAACAATGTGAGTCACACTTTCGACCCTCTTTCTACACATTCTGCAGAGGCCCGCTGCACTTGTGTGCTGTATATTCTTTTTCACTGAGTTGGCATTCAATGCCTGGTCCTGGGCCGCGATGATTAGACTTTCAGTATTCTTTTTAAGCCACCCTTTGGTAGCCACCTCCATGATGCTCCCTGGTCTTTTAATTTGTTGGTTTCATGGTGGAATTTGATCATGTAATTCTAAACGGAGTAAGGTTTCGTCTCTTTCGTTGGCTGTTCTTGTTCGGAATTCATGAGCATTCGCAAGTCCACTTTTGTTAAATCCTCTGCATTAACAGTATACTGTATCAGGTCTTGTTTGCTGTTTACCAAATATTCTGTCATGTTTCTTCTTTCACAGTTGATGCACTCCCGTACGCTAATCAGCCCACGTCCACACTTACCTCTGTTCATGTAGAGCATGTGTACATTTGCCTTAGTGTGGAGGGCATCAAGCATTGTCATTGTCTTTCGGGTAGTGCAATCGAGTTGGTCAATCGTCGTTTGTGTCTATCTCAGGATGGGTGCATTATAGCGGACTACAGTAACAGCCCTTATGTTGATAGCAGTCACAAAATTCCTTGAGTTGAGCTTCGATTTCGAGAGAAGTTTGAGGCGCTTGAAATATGCAGTGGTGATTTTGTCTTTCATTTCTCTGTGCAAGTTATTGTCCAGGATTCCAAGATATTTGTATCCATCATCATCCGGATTTTCCAATCTCTCTCCGTTTGGCAATTCTATGCCCCTACAATTTATTCTTTTCATCTGCTTCAAAGTAAGCACCGCACACTTCAAGATACCGAATTCCATCCCTATATCCTTGCTGCACATTTGCACTGTCTCAAACAGCTTCTCCATTTCAGGCTGTTTTTTTTTTTGCGAACAGTTTTAAATCATCCATGAAGAGGTGGTTGAGACGAGGTCCGTTCTTTCTCAACAGATAGTTGATGTTACGGAGGACAACAGAAAGTGGGATCAAGGCTATGACAAATAACAGAAGTGAACAGGAGTCTCCTTGGAAGATACCTCTTTTGATTGTTACCTTGGCTAAGTGCTGGTTGTTACAGGAAAGACGCGTTTTCCAACTAGACACACTGTTCTTAATCAGTGCACACACACGTTCTCAGTTATTCCTCACATGTCGAGTGTTTCCAAAATCCACCAATTATTATTATTATTGTTATTATCATTATTAATTTCATTATTGTCATTGCTGTTCTTATTGTTGTTGTTGTTGTTGTTGTTGCTGCTGCTGCTGCTGCTGTTGCTGTTTTGTTGTTGTTGCTGTTTTGTTGTTGTTGCTGCTGCTGCTGCTGCTGCTGATGATGATGATGATGATGATGCTGATGATGATGATGATGATGATGATGATGATGATGATGATGATGATGATGATGTTAAGCTGCCAGTGTAACAGAAATGATGCATGAGGAAAAGCCGAGGGACAAAGGATCAACTTCTCGTAGAGAGAACGGTACTAATCTCGCTCTGGCATGGAACGATTATCAGAAAGCTTATGACATACTCCTCCTTTCCTGCAGTTTAAAAAGACTTGAGTAGGCGCAGGCGGCTGGTAACATTTTAAATTTTATCAGAAAATCAATGAAGAATTAGAGTACACATTTTTGGCGAAGGTTAACATCAGGGTATGCATATTTCAGGGAGATAGCCTATCGCCATTGCTGCTTGTGATTTGCATGATATCCCTCGTACAGATATTTAGGAAAGTGATATCGCGTTACACTTCGAAAAATGAAGAAAATTTAAATCACTCGTTATATAGATGACTTGTTATATATGGATGGCTCAAAGATTGTGTGCAAGTGTGAACGTGAAATAAATGGCCTGGTTTCAACAGTGCAGGTATTCAGTAAGGATATCGGGTGAAATTTAGGATTAAAGCATGTGGTATGCTTATCATAATAAAGGCAAAGTAGTGTCACCTGATAGTGTAGATCTGACAAAAGGTGATAGAATCAAGTATGTTGAGACTGATGGATATAAGTATCTGGGTATTTTCGAATACGAAGGAGAGTGAGATGACGGAAAGGTTTAGAAGAGAATAACTCAGTAGGACCAAATTAATTATAGAGAGCAAACTCAGTGGAATGAACGAGATCAGAGTAATGAATACATGGGCTGTCTCCTTATGTTGTTAGTTGGACAAAGAACGAGCTTGGGTAAATGGATAGAAAAACCAGGAAAGTGATGACAATAAACAAGGAACTGCATCGAAAAAGCGATATCGATAGACTGTAATTTCTTGGATAGAAGGAGAAAACAGGATGCAAAATCAGTGTTGTTAATGAGGAAAACAGTCAGGGATGGTACGTCAAACAGCAGATTGAATCTTTGTATGTCATTGTTAGAAACGGCAACATGAAACATACTGAGAATGTGTTACACCCAAAAACATTTATGAAATAGAGTGGAGAAGAGAGATTAAACAACTGAAAAATGAAAGTGATGCATGAGCAATACCTTAGATAAATCGAAGGGAAAGACAAAACTAATACCTGGTGGTGGCTAAGGTAAAGTGATCTGAAAGGATGCACTGAAGAACTGATATGCAGCGTCCTGGAACAAGCTTTGGGAGCTAATTAGGCTGGGTTACAAAATATATAAGAGCAGTAAATTGTCCCTTTGTAGGATATGTAGCAGCAAAAAGGATACAATCTCGTATATCACTTGTTAAGTTTATCTCCACAGATTTTCTATAGCAATTATATCTAGCACAGGTTTGTTACGACGTTTCGTATCCGAGTACGCTTAAGGTAAACAACGTTGAGATCGATGCTGAAACATGTGTAATGGCTTTATAAACCATATTTCAGTTATAGCGGATTGCTCGTAAAAATGACTAACGGAGTTGCGCATATATATCCAGTAAAAGGAGCAATCCGTACGTATGATGACATACAGTAACCGATTACAGTATAGAGGCTTTGCCCTGTACCCAGTGAGGCTATTACCCAAATGATATTTTATATATATATATATGTGTGTGTATATATAAATATATATATATGTACACATACACACACACACACAGAGACACCCCCCCACACAGAGACACCCCCCCACACACACACATGT
>NC_068981.1:27599713-27600590 GCF_001194135.2 Octopus bimaculoides
TATATATATATATATATATATATATATATATATATATATATATATTCTTTTACTTGTTTCAGTCATTTGACTGCGCCCATGCTGGAGCACCGCCTTTAGTCTAACACACACACTCACATGCATATATATATAACATATATATACACACATATACGTATAGATATAGATACATACATACACACATATACACATACATACATACATACATACATACATACATATACATACATATGTATACGTATAATAATAGAATAATAATTACAATTTCAGTCTACTCAAAAATGGTTCCCTTTTATTACTTCCAATGCCATTGCGACACTTTCCTATCATAACTAAATACACTCTATACTACAAGGACATTCACTGAAATAAAAGAAAACAACAGCTTCAATAAAATGAGCAGAATCAGATGAGGGATAATAATAAATAATCAACACAAATACGCAGCAAAAGTAAAATAACACTGAAGGACAGATGGCGTGGGAAATCTCCACATCTGCCAAAATTCAGTGTTCCTAGATTGAAGTAAATAAAACATAGCACTGAGTAGAACTTTTGCTTCAGTAGCGGGTATGTATGCATGTATATATGTATGTATGTATGTATGTATGTATGTATCTATCTATCTATCTATCTATCTATCTATCTATCTATCTATCTGACCCGCCTGTTTAAGACGACCTTCGGACCGGGACCTATGGACAACTTCCAGAGATCCCTGGCCTGGCAGTGCTATCGAGAAGCACTACCCGTTCGGGATAAGCTCTACAGGCATGGCTCGAGAAACACGGGGCCGACCTGTCCGAGATGCCGGCAGAGCGACGAAACCGTTCTGCACGCACTCGTACAGTGTCCCACCATTTCCGAGCTGTGGGCT
>NC_068981.1:27601617-27602138 GCF_001194135.2 Octopus bimaculoides
TATATATATATATATATATATATCTAACTCTCTCCTCCTCTCTCTCTCTTTCATTGCCTCCCACCCTTCCACTACCTCACCACCCCTTACACCACTCCTCTGACGTCTAACTCTCCACTTCAGTCTGTTGTTACCATTCCTCCTGATCTTCCCCTCTCTGAAGCGGAGCACTCTCTTAGTAAAGTCTAAGCTTCATCTCCCTCACTCCATCCAGTAACGGATTTCAGAACCGTGTTGATATTCATCACTTCGTGCGCCGCGTCAGGCTATATGCACTATTCCACAACACTCCACCTGTATCATTCAGGACTGCTTCACCGACCAGGGTCACCGACCAGGGTCACCGACCAGGGTCACCGGCCAGGGTCACCGTCCAGGGTCACCGGCCAGGGTCACCGGCCAGGGACACCGGCCAGGGTCACCGGCCAGGGTCACCGGCCAGGGTCACCGACCATCCCACAAGCAGTCAATCATTTTGCAAGCATCTGTCAACGTGATGTGGACCGGTTTAAATTTCGCAG
>NC_068981.1:27602902-27605402 GCF_001194135.2 Octopus bimaculoides
CTAACCTGACACCTTCACACTTCTTTCTTTGGCCGAACTTGTTCTCTCCCTCAACTGCTTTTCATTCGCGTGGGATTTTTATGAATAGTTCTCGGGAGTGGCAATGGGAACGAGAATGGGCCCCAACTATGCGAACCTGTTCGTTGGCTATGTTGAGGCTCAAATATTCTCGCGATTCACTGCTCTTACTCCCGAACTATGTGTGACCTCACTCTCCTGCGAACAACTAGGCTCCTTCTTCTCTTTTGTCCAATCCTGGCTCGTTCATCTGCTCCTGTTCACGCTGCTGCACTTGCCCCTAGCCCTCCAACACCACCATCCTCACAGGTACCCATCATCGTCCCTATCATATCACCGACTCCTTTACCTGCACTTCTAGCAACGTCATTTAATGCATCACCTGCTCTTCCTGCCCTTCTGTGTGGGGGTGAAAAAATTAGCGCTTCAACTCTATGTGTATGTGTATGTGTGTAAAGGGTGGTATGTGAATATTTGGATGTGATGGTGGGGTGTGCAATGGAATTGGGATGGCGAACGTTCAACGCTGGAAAGAAAAATCAAACAGCATTACAACTCTGTGTGTGTATGTGTGTGCATGTAGACGTGTATGTGTGAGCATGTGTGTATGTATTTATTCATGTTTATGTATATACATGTATCCCTATCTATTGTGCTACAGAGTACTCTACGAAAAATTTAACTTGGGTAACCTGCTGTGATTTGTCCTAGTTTACATATTAAATAATGGAATCTTACTTGAAACTTTGCAGGCAAGTCAATCCTATATACCATTTATACATATTCTAGTATCTTTCCTTTAAGACAACGTTACATTCTTTCCCTCGGTTTATAATCAAGATTGTTTCCATATCATATGTCTTCATTTATTTGGCTTCTATACACTTGGGCGCTTCGGCTTCGGATGTTATTGAAACCTTGTACATCAAATCTACTGTTCTGTCTATAGAGACCATTAGAATTTCAAGACATATGTCTTTCGAAATTAATCTGCTAATCCACTTTCATAATTAGGAACGGTGCCACATCTGGTTTTGGGTACTTAAAAATGAAGGAAGACAGGAGAATTAGCGTATCACAAAATTTCGAGCTATTCCACATGGACAAATTTCTAAGAAATCCTGAAGAGACGGTCCTTCCTACTACAACACTTTCATTGAGTTCATTTCCTTTACTGAGATTTTCACTGATCTCTTAATACTAGTGTACATCCTCTCTTGCAATTGGTTACTTACATTGAGAAATATTTAAAAAGCAAAATGGTGGGTAATTTATTTGACGACGAAAATTTCTGGCCCTAATTTTCTCATTATTTGCACCATATTACGTATTTCATTATACCAAACCGCCAAATAAATATTTTTTCCTTACTCATAAAAAGATCGAGAAGTGATGCAATCCGTCTAATACCTTCCACATTTTGTCCTTCATAAGGTTCCAGTACAGCAACACACGAGTTTTATTATAAATGTATCGACGAAATGTTTTCATATTTTCACCGCCACTTCTCGAACGTATAATCTAACTGTTATGATGATGACAGTAGGCGAATTATATAATCACCTTATCTCCTCATATTCATTATCCTTTCAAGGAATCTTGGAAAGTGTTTGTAAATTTGACTTAGAACATTTTTGATATGTATTTCGATACAACTTGTTACAAAAAAGACTTTATTTTACTGTGAGTGGAAACATGCAAATATGCATCATAAAATTTCTTCTTTGAGTTTATCATGTTACTTGTTTCCCCAATAGGATATGACATGCAAATTTTTCAAAAGCATGCAAAATGCAGATATCAGAATGATACACTGTATCATCTGCTGAACTTATTGCTGCATGGGTCACTCATTTTACTATCTGAATCTTAAAATACTAGATGGCAATATCCTATGGCATACACGGTGGTAGTTGGAAATGTTGAAATACATGAATTGTACGACCTCGCATTAACAAATCGCTAAAAATTATCATGTCACAGACAATAGCTGATCTACAGTGACTTATAAACTATCTCACCTCATGAATACTTTACAGTAACATATGTTCACCTTAGTTGAAGTCTGGTGTGGAGGCGCAATGGCCCAGTGGTTAGAACAGCGGACTCGCGGTCATAGACTCGCGGTTTCGATTCCCAGACCGGGCGTTGTGAGTGTTTATCGAGCGAAAACGCCTAAAGCCCCACGAGGCTCCGGCAGGGGATGGTGGCGAACCCTGCTGTACTCTTCCACCACAACTTTCTCTCACTCTTTCTTCTTGTTTCTGTTGTACCTGTAATACAAAGGGTCAGCCTTGTCACACTGTGTCACGCTGAATATCCCCGAGAACTACGTTAAAGGTACACGTGTCTGTGGATTTCTCAGCTACGTGCACGTTAATTTCACGAGCAGGCTGTTCCGTTGATCGGATCGACTGGAACCCTCGACGTCGTAAGCGACGGAGTGCCAACAACAAATTGAAGCCTGATACCTCGATGTCCT
>NC_068981.1:27608120-27609119 GCF_001194135.2 Octopus bimaculoides
GTGTGTGTGTGTGTGTGTGTGTGTGTGTATATATATCTGCACATGTGTATTTCTGTATATGATACATCTATGTGCTGAGCATCTCATCTTTAAATCATTTATTAATGTAGACATCATTCTCCTGCGGATTATTTATCTATTTTACTGTGGATTTGTCATATTACCTCATTACTCCTATATACTGTTGCGGAAAAATTAACGTTCTTAATTCCTTCTAGTCTTTTAAACATTACTGGTTTTATCTTCGGAATGAAGTGGTATTAATGGTGTTTACTATTGCCATTTCATTGTACGAAAGATTCTTTTGAATGATGAGTTCATGACAATATCATTATCAAAGGATTTAAAATGTTTGACCTGCAAAGTCACGTTACTTTCAACAATCAAGAAATATTTTGGCTGCACTGACTGCTTCAGTATGTTGCTAGGCTGCACATTCAGTATGTTACATTATGTGTAATTTATCTTCTATGCTCGAATTAAATGTTATTTTTTTTTCTTTTTATGGGATGCTTAACAAAAATATAATACTCAACTTCATATGTTGCTATATTGTAGTCCCAGGTCGTTTCGAGTTTGACCAGACCTACACCTAACACTTTTCCATTTTAGCGATTAAGTCTTCAGTATATCTTGGACTAAGTTATCATATACATGTATACATACACACATGTATGTATACATGTATGTATATGTGTGTGAGTGTGTGTGTGTGTTATGTGCGAGGGAACAAGGAAGACGTGTTCTTGTTTGTCTCCTGCCCCAAGCTTGATTTACGCGTTCACCACCACAACCCCGTTTAGGCTAAGTAGCCCTTCCCGTTTGTCTTCACTGTCCTGTTTGTGTTACGTATTTTGACTCTCCGCAAAATCCCAAATTTTATTTCATTTGCATTGCGGGAGCAACTGTTTTATCGAAAGCGTATATTGTTGTTAAATGCTCGAAATACGAAACGAAAAAAAACACCCAACAACAGTGTTTATGTTTTTTTTTTTTAAA
>NC_068981.1:27609828-27612937 GCF_001194135.2 Octopus bimaculoides
TATATACATATATATGTGTATATATATATGTATACATATATATGCATATATAAATAAAATTTCTTCAGAATGAGATAAAAAAACCAAGGCTATGAAGATTTTAGAACATGTATAAATAGAAGGTCTTACAGCTGTTTCCAGGATATTTATCATATCCCTTCGTCTTCAATGTAGAGTTTCGTTTCTTTGAACTTTATCCGTCTGAATGCATTTCTTTATAGCTAGTGTCTTATCTCTAGACACCCAGACTCTCTTTTCCTTAATGTCACGTCATCTTCGAAGAATTGTATATTCTTGAAATCATCTACTCTCCCAATTAAATTTGTCCAACCCGTATCAATTACAAAAGGCACCCAAAGTACTATCATGTGAAATCGAACACACAATATAATGGAAGCGATGCGAACGTGTTAAGCACACAATCATGTATGTCTATTAATTTCAATTGTTGAATTAGCGTTACCATTATTCTATTCAGGGAACTTCATAAAGTAAGAATTAAGATTCCTGAACTTCTACGAAAGTTATAATATTCTTTTCTCTCTTTCATAATTACTAATTTCCTAAAATAAATCCGACTATTTACTTTACGTTTTAAATGTTTTCATTTGGCATACAAGTTTAATTAATTACATTTTTGTATTGTTTGTTAATATTTTACTACTTTATTTTAAACTATTTATCATGTATTCACGACATCTTGCATCTTTTTTCACCTCTTTTCGTGGTTTACAATATTTCTTATATCATATTCATGATAGGTATATCTTTGATAATATCTTCCTAAATAACATTTTTCTGAAATATTTCATATTTATACCTAAACGTTCTACTGTTAATTTGCTCACACATGTATGTCTGTGCGTGCATGTGGGCATGCATATTTGTGAAGGTATGTAAGTGTGTGTGATTACGAATATTTCATCATGAAACTCTAAGGATTTGTCAACATAATTACTATTTAAGTACACTAAGAAATAAATGAGACTGAAACTTTTTTCTTGTAGTCTTCGTGCATAATCCTATTTCCCTTTTATATTATAACCATCCATTTTCTTTTCTTCCACTTGAGTTACGTAAGAATTCAAAATGGTAACATATATAGGAGCGTATTTCATTAATTACATATAGGAAATTATAGAGCATTGGCGATTTTTGCAGCTGTCTTCTTATCAAGTGATACGTGTGCGTTTGCGTGTGGAAGAGAGGGAAAAGAGAGAGAGAGAAAAATGTGTGTATGTGTGTATGTGTGTGTGTGTTGCGTTCGCAAGTTAAACGTACATAGAAAGACGCGTACAAAACATTCATTGATAAATTTCACTTGCAAACCATGTGGGTCTTGTTTCGATGCAACAACGCCATACATTAGTAAATTATCGTATACAGTATGCTACGGTTATCTCGAAGTGATGAAAGCAGGTAGCAAGTCATTTCTAATTCCGTACAAAAAAAAAAAATTTACAAGTTTGATATGATTATAGGTGTGGCTGTATGCTAAGAAGATTGCTTTTCGCCCACATCGTTCTGTGTTCAGTCCCACAGTATGGCACCTTGGGCAAGTGTCTTCTACTATAGCTCGAGCCGACCAAAGCCTTCTGAGTGGATTTGGTTGAGTGAAACTGAAACAAGTGATAGAATGAAAAAATACAAAGGAGTATATGCCGTTTACAATAGTTTTTGAAACTTCGATCCTGCGTATCGAGTATACTTCACAATGTCTGCCTTCAATATTTTATAAATGTCAAGGCAGCAAGCTGGCGGAAACATTAGCACGCCGGCCGAAATGCTTCGCGGTATTTCGTCTATCTTATGTTCTGAGTTCAAATTCCGCCAAGGTCGACATTGCCTTTTATCCTTCCGGGGTCGATAAATTAAGAGCCAGTTGCGTACTCAGGTCGATCTAATCGACCGGCCTCTTCCCCCAAAATTTCGGGCCTTGAACCTAGAGTAGAAAATAATATTTTATATCAGACCTTGCCAAGGTTAAACTTAGACAATCGTCGATAAAAGAGCAAACATTTCCACTGTAGTGAGTTCTAACCACAATGCAGACAGTATGTTTATGTGAGTGTATAGATTCATAATGTATGTGTATGTATGTGAGTGTGTGTGTGTTTGTTTATTTGCGATGTTTGTGCATGGATGCGTGTACTTAACTATGGATGTATGTCCGCGTATTGGAGAATTATCTTTTAATTAGTTGCGTCTGTATAGTTATTTAGGTATATTTGCTAATATTGATTTTATTCTCATAAAGATTTTTACATTCAATTGCCATTTTCCTTTTCTCGGTCTTTGTATGAGTGGGTCTCCTACGTATGCTTCACTAAAACTGTGTTAATTAGTGTTTGAAAGGCCAATTGTTTGTTCAATGTTTAATTAGTACAGCACATTCTATGTAAAAAATTCTCCATGGAAGTTTATAATGCAATGGTATTGATATGAAGTTCTGATTCTTTTTCTAATGAGAACAACAATTGAGAACACATTCGTAATCGTTCAGCCGAGAACGATTTCTGTACAAGCGGCCACTTAGTTACTCGATTACCCAACTTTATAGAAATAGCAGCAACTACTTCCTCATATCAAACACGTCTGTCTTAGAAAAAAATTTTGTTTGATGGCGTATCCCCTCGTACACAATTTCACAAAGAAAAAAAATCTGAAAGAAACAAGAAAAAAAAAGGAAGGAATAAAAGAAATTTAATAGGGTGCTGTCTTGCTTTTTATGCTTCAGACTACATGTTTTCTTTCTCGTGGCTGAGTTGGATCAAATAATATTCATTCCTACAATCAGAGTAAGTTTATTTAGTATATAATTTTAGTACGTTCATTTCATATAGACTGTTGAAAGGGCGCCCGAAATATTGTTTATTTCCCTTTCTTTCTTTGATATACTAACATAATGTACAGCTAGAAAATGCAAAAGCAGCTGAAGTTGAAAATTGTTCAGAGTCTCCATTCGTTTCTTTTACCAGATATGCATAAATGACAGGTTGCACTCAAACTGCGTGAGTTCACACGCACACACAGATGCTCACACACACACACACACACACACACACACACACATATATATATATATATATATATATATATATATATATAT
>NC_068981.1:27613406-27614728 GCF_001194135.2 Octopus bimaculoides
ATATATATATATATATATATATATATATATATATACACATATATATTTATATATATATGTATATATATATATATATATATATATATATACAGTGTAGAGTATTGTATCTCAGTAATATTCATTGAAATAGTTGTGAAATACTTGTTAATACATAGATTGTTCTGTTTATTAATTACTTATACATTCAGTGTTTCGTATGCTACTGATAGGAACATATCTTTGTTGGATACATCGTTACACATTCATTGTTTCGCTTGTTAATGTGCTGCAAACTACATTGGTTACGAATGCATGGAATATGGAAATGCACGTTGAAGGATTACAAAGGCGACAACAGCCTATAATAAAATAAAATAAAATAAAATAGAAAAATAGAAACTTCATACCATGAGCCGAACATTGAATAGAAGACAATCTATTATCAAACGAAGCCAGAATGAAAAGTATAACGTTGTTCTTTGAATTAAAGATTCAAAATGTCTGCCTTTAAACTGCAGATACAAGAAAGAATCGATTTTACGAGCTGATTTTCACCTGCGCCAATGTCTTGTGTTGGTAAACTTTTTGTTTATATGGAATACTATCAGCCTTCCTTTCTACTGCCATTAGTAATTTGTCAATCGGGAATTTGATAATTCCGTACCAGTGTTGCTGTCATTGTTTCTTTTTATTAATAGCATCTTAGCTAGGTTGCTTTCAAGGTTTACAAAAAAGAGTAAAGAAAGAAGGAAAACAAAACATAGCAATACAGAAATAAAGAAATAAAACAAATACAAATCCCAAAATATATTTTCATAGATTTTTAAGTTTTGTTCTGTGAGTTCTATGGTATTTATATATCAAATTGGTAATTCACTTATATATATACATATATTTGTATGCATGCATGTATATATATTCATATATACATACATGTATACACACACACACACACATATATATAGTTGGAATTTACCAAAACAAACATACAAAAGACTACGACAGGTGTATAAATAAGAAACAGATATATTTGTTTAACGTTCGGTAAAGTGCGAGAGTCTTTTACGTTTCGAGCCTACGCTCTTCAACAGAAGGGAACACGAGAAAATATACAGAGAGAATATAAAAAACGCTTTAGTGGCTAGCGGGCGATCATATATATACATATATTTGTATGCATGCATGTATATATATTCATATATACATACATGTATACACACACACACACATATATATAGTTGGAATTTACCAAAACAAACATACAAAAGACTACGACAGGTGTATAAATAAGAAACAGATATATTTGTTTAACGTTCGGTAAAGTGCGAGAGTCTTTTACGTTT
>NC_068981.1:27615389-27622889 GCF_001194135.2 Octopus bimaculoides
TATACTATATTCTCTTCAGTTTTCTTTCATGCTGAAAATTCTTCTTTATACTTTGTTATTTCTTAGACTTAAAGTGAAAGATAATTCTGTAAGGTAATACGTCCGTCTGGGATTATTGAAATTTGATTCTCTACTTTGCATAACAAAAGTATATCACAAAGCAAATTATGTAAGAAATACAGAAAAAATGTCACAAAATCAGAAAACATATCTTAAAAAATTTAATACTGAAAATATGGAAAAGTAATGTGTCACAAATTATTATCAAGTACAATTTTCATTTATATATCTATTTAATAATTTACAAAGAGTGAGAAAGAAAGAAAAATGGGAGAGAGAGGACAGAAAGAGTAAGAGAAGGGGAGTCATGAAAGTAATATAAACACAAGCGCACACAAAGTGAGTGTTTGTGTGTATGTGTGTGTGTGTGTGTGTGTGTGTGTGTGTGTGTGTGTGTGTGTGTGTGTGTGTGTGTGTGTGTGTGCACGTACAAGAACATGCTATATATGAACAGATACAAGATAAATTTGGAGTGAGATTCCAGGCTCATATAGAAGTTTTCGACAATTACATACAAAGTTATCGAAGGAGAATGGCCTATAATCATATATATCTAATTCTTAGCCACGTGTTGTGCTCCTTTTGAATTTTGCGAAGAAAAATGAAATGCAACAAAATTAACAAATCAACTCCAAACAAATATAAAATAAGCATATTCTCGATATACCTTGACGAAAATATGCAAATGAATTACATTTTAAACTGTTCAGATTCGTTAGATAGGAGATCATATTTCCTTAAACTATGCAATATTATACTTGTTCATATATTATTGGTATATAAATATTAATTTCATACTAATGCTCGATCACTTCCGTTGGAGCGAATTGAAATATTTTGTATACTTAGACATTTAAGATAATATATTAGCAACAAAATAAATATCCGTTGAATTAACTCTTTGCTAATAAAACCAGCACTACTATAAAAATAGCATTCACAAATCTATAGGATATTTAATTTTTATTTATTGCAAGTTTTACAGTTCTATATTTAAGAGATGACGAATTATGCACATTATTTACATTTGACGGATATTTATCCTCATCTTGTTTCGGCTGATATACCTTCCAGCTTTCCTCGGGTGACTTGGGAAAATTTCGAACCTGGGTTCTCATTCCTAAGGTATTTTTCGATGTTATTATTATTATTATTATTATTATTGAGGTCACTTCCTGGAATCGAACTCGGAGTCTTGGTGCTAGTAGCCCGCGCTCTTAACCACTACGTCATATGCCTGTGGGCAATTATGGAGTGAATTTTAGGGCTTGTAAATCTAATATTTTCCTATCCTCCCTTTATACCGGATCCCATATGCTCTTCATATCTGCACTCGGTCAGCTTAGGAGGTTGTTGTGTCATAGCATATGTGTTGCTTCTTTTAGCTTTCGTATTATCCAGTGCTGTTCTCTGTCTATTATTTTAACTCAATCCCACAGGGGAGGTGGTCTCCATTTTTCCATACATGATCAGCTATACCCGATTTATCAATATCTCCCCGTGTCACGGCTTTGCGACGTTCGTCTACCCTTATTTTGAGGGGGCAACATGTTTCGACTTTGTATAACCTACCACAGTTACAAGATATAGTGGTTAAGAGCGCGGGCTACTAACCTCAAGATTCCGATTTCGATTGCAGGTAGTGACCTGAATAATAACAACAACAACAACAACAACAACAACAACAACAACAACAACAAGAAGAAGAAGAAGAAGAAGAAGAAGAAGAAGAAGAAGAAGAAGAAGAAGAAGAAGAAGAAGAAGAAGAAGAAGAAGAACTGTTTATGAACTGTCATTGACTTTTATATATATTTTCATGTATATAAATCTATATGTATTCAGTTCTTGTATGGGATTACACTAATCTCAGTTTAACACGCTTGGTAGCTTCACTAACTTCGATACTATGCCAAGGGAAAATCATAACTGTCACATCTTCTTTTGTCTGAATTTGTTTTTGTGTTAAGTTTCCACAGATGTGACACTACTGCACAGCTTGCTGTATAATGACTATAAAAAATGTTAAGCCAAATCAATAGGAACAAATAACTGTGGCAATCGCGGAAAAGTTTTAATTGGCTACGTAAAACTATATAATAATAATAATAATAATAATAATAATAATAATAATAATAATAATAATAATAATAATAATAACGCTTTCTAATCGATGTATCAATACCAACAGATGATGTTTCTCTAAAAGAAACGGAGAAACTTTCAAAATACAAAAGTTTGGAAATAGAGGTAACTCGAATGTGGAGCCTAAAAACAGTAGTAATTTCTTTTATAGTAGGTGCATTAAGTATAATAAAAACATTCAGACAAATACATAACAAAACCTGCAAGACATACACGTATATATAAAATACAGAAAATAGCACAACTAGGCATCGCACACAACCTAAGTAAAATACTTTCAATACAATGAAAATAAGCGCACCACAGTAAACCACAGAACATACCCAGGACACACAGAGCTACGCCCGGTAGTGCAGTGAAAGCTCGTGATAAAAATAAGACTACTGAATAATGATAATAACAATAATGGGCTCTCCTGTCGAAGTCAACGTATGAATGCTCAGCTTTTGCCGAACGGCAAATATATTTGTTTATAGTAATCAAATGTATGTGTTGTACATTAACTCGCTCCGGTGAAATTCCATTAAACAAAATGTATAACGGCTGAAATGCCGTTAAACAAAATGTATAACGGCATTTCGCCCGGCGTACTAACGATTCTGCAAGCTCGCCGTCTTATCAAAACACAATAACAACATATCGAGCTTGGGTCAACAACTGTTCGCTGACGTGCACTTTTCTTGTGATTTTATCTGGGATAGTTTACTTTTTGTTGGATTGTATTTTATTAGATAACTTTTTGTCGCTATATCTTCTGTTTGCATATTCGGCCTCTATCTTCCCTATTTGTGTTACTGCGCTATTATATTTTCCTTCTTGATTTTTTATGGTATTAGGGTGTATTTTCTTTATTTTTTAAAACAAATTTGTGCGATCTTCGGCGAAGAATGAAATCAGTAACACAATAATTAAGGTCGAACTCATTTTCCACCAATAACACTATGACTACAGAATAAACAACTTTATTCAAATGTTAACGTTCTGCGCTTTGTCTCTGGAAAGAATATCTTCTTCAAAATCTCGGTGCTAAACTACTATTTTCCGGGAGAAACTATTAGCTCTTTTCATTGATCGATATTGATTTACATAACATTAAGTAATATTATCCTTATTATGTTTCTTTAATAGCATGTGAGATTATTTTATTTATCATTACGTGTTGAGAGGGAAGTATGAATATTCGTTGTTGTGAATTGAATAAATATTTATTTGGGTTCGTATGAAACCATCATAACCTTTTAAAGTTTTTCATTTTCTTTGTTCTTTTTCACTAGTTCCTCTATATCTTCCGAGATGATTCGTCCACTTCATGGCTGTGTTTTGTGTCCTCAGAGTTCGGGTTATTTATTTTTTACCGAAGGTTCTGTTGGGATTCCATCATTAGTTTGATGGAAGGGCAAATAAATAGCTCCATAAACAACAATAGATGTCCAATCGTAATAGAAGTAAATATATAATGGAAAGTTACAGGATTAGAAAATAGAAAACCTAAAGTGCCATATCATAACAAACATAGTAAAGCAGGTCTCCGGTGGCATTACCATCACAATAAAAATCTCCAAACATTGGAAGATTTTTTCAAAACTGATGATGACTCATTTTTCGTTCGAACTAACTCATGTATGAAAATTTTGCAACAAGCAAGAATGAATACCAGAATACCAGAAGCAACCCCGCGATGATTTAAACCAGAAGCAAAATTGACTACATAAAAATATTTATCTATCAGCAACATATAAACTCTCAAATTTATATTCCCTTATAGGTTGGACATTTTCTGGAAGCGAAATACCGCTAAGTATTTCGCCCGGCGCGCTAACGTTTCTGCCAGATCGCTGCCTTAAACGCTAAATGTTATTGGTAAACTGCGAACTGCCTTCGTTATTGGATAACTATGACTGTTTAAAAATAGCACTGTGACCGAAATTCAACTGAGATATGAAAATAAAGATAGATGGATGGTCTCACACAAAGGTACCAAAGTTACACTAAGAACAATAAAATGTGTTAAATCTTATAATAAAATCACAAACTTAAAACTGATAAGTAGATACGAAGAGATTTATAAAGTCAGAATAATATTGAATAGAAATTAAAACTGAACGTAAGAAATAATATTGAAATTATAATACATCAAGTATTCCAATTTAGATTCATTGAGGAACCTAGATAAGAAAAAGAAACCATGTCATGAACCAACCATTCTAAATTTGCAAAAGCTACACACACCTCCACATAGGAATATAAAAAGCGGGTTGTAAAACCATTGCTATTACTAAAGATCGTATAAGTAAGATCAAATATGGACTCAGTATAATGAAACATGAAAATAGGAGGAAAACACAAAAGGTTTCTCTTTAAACAAGGAAAAGACGTGAAGACTATCAGTTGATTATTATGGAATAATAAGTTTTCTATAGCGACGTAAACAGTATAAATAAAACTAAAATAACTAAAAAAAATAGATAAATAGATAAAGTGACACTATATAACCTATAAAAGAAAGAATGAAAAGAACAACTCGCTATAATCAGAATCAAATAAAAAATAAACTTTTGACTATAGCTGAATCGGTGATCCGATGTGCTTTTGCAAAGAATCAATGTCTTGAGAGAGAGAGAGAGAGAGAGAGAGAGAGAGAGAGAGAGAGAGAGAGAGAGAGAGAGAGAAATACTACTAAACCAAGAGGCTAAAGTCAGTTGCATAATATGCAGTCATATTTCTGACTGCTCCGTTCATCTCAGTACGAAATATATACAGAAATAGTGGGGAAGTAAATGCATGTAATGGGTAATAAGCTGACGTGTGGCATATATGTAATCAGCTCATAATAATGAAAGAGCTGTTACAACAGAAAGAAATACAAAGCAGAAGTCCAAAAATAACAAATGATCTAACGTAGCAAAATGATATTCTGTTAAAGAAAAGACATATTGGATAATACTTCTAAACACACCTTGTCTGGAAAACATGTAGGATGGCGTCAGTTGAAACACTCTGAATGATAGGCTTGTTAGATTATAACATATTTGTGGCTAAACAAAAACAACAACCAATTTGGCAGTGCGTTTCTTACACAGCTGTGTATTCTTCAAACAACTTTCCCTCTTTCCTTTTTAATGCACTTGCCATAATAAGTAATCAGATGAACTGTGAATTATCGCAAAGTTGATTGATACAGATTAAGGTCATTGTGGTATTATTTACATACATAGGCGCAGGGGTGGCTGTGAGGTAAGAAGTTTGCTTCCCAACCACATAGTTCAAGGTCCAGTGCCACTGCCGCGCACCATCGGCAAGTGTCTTTTCCTATAGCCCCGAGCCAACCAAAGCCTTGTGAGTGAATTTGGTAGACAGAAACTGGAACAAGCACGTCGTATATACATATATATATATATATATATATATATATATATATTAGAAAAAAAAAAGGTATTCAGAGATCTGGATGGTTGTACATTTACAGATTTCTATTAATATGTCACATGATTTTATATATCATATACAAGCGCTTTCATCTACTCTAATAGATTCTTCAGCTTAAAATTTTTTGAAGGGATTCGTCTCTTCTTATAGTATTATTGAATGTGTAGGGGTGGAAAGAGAGGGGGAAAAGTAATGTGGGGAGTATCTATTAGAGTAGATGAAAGCGCTAATATATGATTTATAAAAACCTGTGACATATTAATAAAAACCTGTAAATGTATAACTATCCAGATCTTTGAGTACCTTATTTTTTCTAGTATATAATACCTGTACATTACCTCCAAGCATTCTAATATATATATATGTGTGTGTGTGTGTGTGTGTGTGTGTGTGTGTGTGTCTGTGTCTGTGCGTTTGCGTGTGTCTGTGTGCGTGTATATGTATATGTGTGTATGTTTGTATGTCTGTGTTTGTCCGCCCTCAATCCCTTGACAACCGTTGTTGGTGTGTTTACGTCCCCGTAACCTGGCGGTTCGGCAAAAGAAACCTATATAACAAGTACTAGGCTTACAATGAATAAGTCTTGAAGTTGATTTGTCGACTAAGGTGGTGCTCTAGCATGGCCGCAGTCAAAATTACTGAAACAGGTAAAAGAATAAAAGAATAAAATAATACATTTGCCGTCTAAGCTCAAATCACACCAGTTGCAGATTTTCCCTTTCATCATTCCAAAATTTGTAAAATATATTGCAGTTTGAGACTCCGGCCTAGCTGTGAAGTCAAGCAGCTTAAATCTCAACCGCACGCTTTCGGATTTACACACTTATCTATGAATTTTATTATCATTACTATTGAGTGAGAGAGCAGAGCATGCCATCAAACTGACATTGGTGTAAACTCTACGAAGCCCAGCATACGCATCATGACAACTTGTCTGATAAGAGTACACAAGGCACATGCCTCATAAACATATGTGCTCGACACGGTGATCTCATATCAAGATTAACAGCGCATGACCTTGCTGGTGGGACCTAGTTAGAAGGTTCTTCAGGTCTAGTAGCCCATCCTGCTCAAAAGATCCCTGAAGATGGGCTGTTTAAAAGGTTGATCGAAACACTCATGTTTCCAGAAGAGAATTATCCAAACCTCAAATAATTCCACTCAACACATGGCTATGATGTTCCCCCAATACTACTACTTATTAGTATTATTATTCCTTCGTAACACAGTGTAGGTAAAAATGCACCGATGACATTAGTCATCTGTCAAGTCACAACAAGAACCTCAGACAGATAATACTTCCCTTAAGATGCGCGCTGTGTCCTATAAGGCTGCTTTTTGCAAGAGATCAACATTGCATGGGATTTCCAGTTGCCTTAAGAAGTTTTGAAATTTCAACGGGATTGAGCCCAATGCTCCCATCACCACAGGTATCACTTTTACATTACCCTCTCGCATTCCATACAGTCTTGCCTCTTTCACTTTCGATTCGGAGTTAGTGGTGATTTTTTTCAACCTCTTTACTCACAAAATTCATGTGATTTGGTATGGCTACATCAATGAGCTGGCAGTATTTGTCTCTCTTATTCAATATATCAATGTCCGAATCACGGTGTTTGATTACATGATCCGTCTGAATATCATAGTCCCAGAGTGTCGTTACGTTTCCATCCTCCTGCATAACTTCACTTGGTACATGCTCATACCAATTCTCTGTTACTTCATATTAGTATTTACTGCATAAGAGCCAATGAAGATACACACACAGTTTATCGCGGCGGCGTTTGTATTCTTTTTGTACAAGGCTCTCACATCCAGTAACCAAGTGGGTCACATTTTCCACACTCTTTCCACAGAGTCTGCATTTCTGGA
>NC_068981.1:27625173-27628271 GCF_001194135.2 Octopus bimaculoides
TATGTATGTATATACATATATATATATATACATACATACACACATGAATATGTATACATGTATATATATATATATATACATACATAAATACACACATGAATATGTATATATATATATATATATATATGCGTGTGTCTGCGTGAGTGTGTGTATATATGTATTTATACTCCTTTATTTCGCTACCTTCTTATTTTTTTACAGTTCCTAGAACGAATACGCTTATAAAAAGTCGTGTTAGATGATGTAATAGAAGAATGGCTCATTGAATACCTGAAGAAGCATTCATTTGACAATGGGATTATAAGAGGAGGATTATTTATTGGACTCACAAATTTTTTATGAAACATAATACATTTGTATATTGTTAGTGAGTTAATATAGCGTCACGTTCAAACCTCACAGAAGAATACAAGAGTAGAAGACGTAAGATTACATGACCTGAACTCGAAATATATATATTTTTCGATGTCATTTGACACTAGAGATGTGGATCGTGAATTTGTATTTTCATTATTGTGGCTGTCGTATGTTATTGATTAATATCCCCGGTCGCCATTAAACTTATGATTAAGTTTGTTGTAGTCGTGACAATCTATCGTTATTTTTAGTCAATGTATTTTCTGGAGGTTCTTTTTAATTTAAGAAAGTAGGTTATATTATATGACGATTTTGTTTTTAGCAATTTCTGGCTTGGCAGATGATCCTGGAGTGATTCCATTGCTGATGTTATATTTTGAAGGAATGGGGAAATATATGACGACTTTTGTCGATATCAGCAAAGTAACGCAGAAGTTCTTCATTCGGAGTTTGAAACCATACTATCCGATCAATATGAAGTGACTGGTTTTCGGCTGTTTGATATTCATATCCAGTGGTTACTGTTGTGTTCAATACGAGAGAGTAATCAATGCAGGCTTCTAGAAAGGTAACCTGTGGTCAAAAGGTTCACAATGGATTCACCAATTTCAATTTCAATGACAATCGAAGTCTAGGTAGCTCTACCAAGATTGTGCATATTAGAACCCACCGAAAGTTTGAAATAAATAATTCAGACTAGAAAGGCTAGCTGCAACGTTTGTCGGAGTAAAAACACATCAGAGTTTAATGCACTGAATAACTAGAAAATAAGCTTTAAGAATAGGAACGAAAATAATGAAAATCAACAGGAACAAGAGAAAGAACAATAAACACCCTCCCCCCAGATTTTACAGTAACACCAGACAAACCTCTCAAAATGCAAAATATATAATTTTAGACACGTAATTAGAAATAGATGAGCAAATATCTTTCTCCCTATCAGTAACAGTTAGCTGTCCCTCATCTTCACGTGTGATGGGAGAAAATAATTACAGATGAAAATTTCCAAAATTTCGACGAAAATACGAACGGAGAAGCGAGGAAGAAAGAGAAAAAGGAAATTCAAGACAAATCGATGGACATTGGAGGAATTGACAATATTTTTTCAAGCGACAACAAAATTCTCCTCGTTGTCCACAACCTTGGTACTTCCCACTTCAAATCGTCATAGTTCTTCAGATGTTCTTCTTTCTTTTTGATCATGTTGTCACTGAGACATACTATGTCGATTATTATGCTTCTTCTTCTTCTTCTTCTTCTTCTTCTTCTTCTTCTTCTTCTTCTTCTTCTTCTTCTTCTTCTTCTCCTTCTTCTTCTTCTTCTTCTTCTTCTTCTTCTTCTTCTTCTTCCTCTCCTTATTCTTCCTCTCCTCCTCCTTCTTCTTCTTCTTCTTCTTCTTCTTCTTCTTCTTCTTCTTCTTCTTCTTCTTCTTCTTCTTCTTCGTCGTCGTCGTCGTCATTACTATTATTATTATTATTATTATTAAATCTAAGTTTTGAGACACCTAATGGCCTGAAATGCTTAATTCAAGCATAAATATCCATAATATTGCTAAAACAACAAAAGAAACAATTTTATAAACATGATATAATTGATATTATAGAATGCAGTACAATATTGCAACATAGTAATATATATTTATACTAGCTGGCCCTGTGCCGTCAGAAATAACGGCTAATTGAAGTATTTTATATATAAATAAGGCATAAAATAAGGTACATACTAATCACAGATACAAACATTCACATACTTCCCTTGTACATGCACACGCGCACACACGTATACTCACACAGAGTTGAAACGCTGTTTGATTTTTCTCTTCGGCGTTGAATGTTCACCATCTAACTTCCATTGAACACACACACACACACACACACACACAAAAATATGCATTAGTTCTTAGATGACAATAAGAGATAATCAAAGAAAAACAACTATTCTAATGATAGAAGAAACAAGACAAAGAATCCTTAACATATTTTAAGGGGACCTTATTATAAAAGGTAGTATTTTGACATGTAAAAAAGGGCACATTAAAACAACATATCAAAAACAAACATACATGTAAAAAAAAATGTCGAAATGGGAACCATAATGAAAGTGTGTACGTAAAGAATACAGTTGTATAAGTGAGTGTGGGGAAAAATTTTCGAAGGAAATTATCATGAATTCTGATATTATGTTTTGTGATACTGCAATATTTGAAACAATGCTCTATTGAAAAATAACTGCAATAGGGATCAAGAGATAACAGCGGAAGCAAGAGAAAAGACAATCCGGAACATTGTTAAGAAATTGCTGGCCGTTGTATAAGCGAAATCGAAATCAAAATAATAAAACGTAGAGATGATATGGTTGCAATAGCACCAAACAGAGAAATAGTAGAGGTTGAATGAGTGTGAGAGTTAATGGTGAAGTTAATGCATATACATATACGCGCGCACACACACACAAATATATGTGTGGTGGGTGTATGTGTGTGTGTGTATTTCGTTTTTGTATTTGGTTTGCAAGATTGTTTATGTGAATTCGTGTGTTGAATCATATTTTATTGTGTCTGGGGAGAGTTATTCTCTTTTAGTGCCTTATTAATTTAACACTCACCGGTCCCATTTCCACTCATTTTCTTATTTATTTATTTTTAGTATAACTATTTAAATGAGTGGAAATCGGACCGGTGAGAGTGTTAAATTAATAAGGCACTAAAAGAAAATAACTCTCCCCAGACACAATAATATATA
>NC_068981.1:27628467-27633528 GCF_001194135.2 Octopus bimaculoides
TATATATATATAAGAAATTAAATCGACTGCAATACTTCATTGGTACTATATTTTAGGATACCTGAAGAGATTAAAAATAAATTTTACCACAGTAGTATTTGAAAACTTTGCGTAAAATGTCAAAATAAATTACCGTGATGTGATGTTATAATGCGCTAACAATTCTGTCAATCCACCGCCCACCAAATCAAAATCCTTTCTTATTAAAGTTAGGGTCAGCAATTGTGTGCGAGTGGATTACTCAAAACTATCGACCCTAGTACTTAGGCTTTGTTTCACTGACTCCGTAAAGATAAAAGGCAAAGTTAACCCCAATGAGATTTGGACTCAAAAATTTATCTGTTGTACACAGCAGCGATAGCTGAAACGATTTTACAAGGATAAATTATAAAATGGGCGGTTTTTCAAAAAATCGATTATGATACAAATATTCGCGGAAACCAGCTCTATAAAAATGAATGAAACGGTCCAATATGTTGCAGTGGAATTTCTAATTTGGCATCATGTGATCGGGTTGCACTGATATTTTTAACTAAATAAATTAGATTTGCTAATCAGCCTAGTATATATATTTTATTCCCTTCAGTTAACGATTGCACACACGCTAGAAATTTGTGACTTTACGGTTCAAAAAGACATGTTTATGATTATTTTACAAATTTATATATCTATGACGCTTGGTTCTACATCTTGTTATTGTATTGACATCCAGACAATTAAAACAAATTTTGCAGAACTATTGCTCTATTTTGTTAACTATTACCCACCGCATTCTTCTGCCCATGAAAAGAATGTTTTGCAAATTGTTATTTGAGTCAAGCACAAAGCAGAATCTAGCTCAATAAACAATATATACGAAAATGCTGCTAGGAACAGCCAATATTTTATGTAGCAAACATTAAATTTAATAGTAGAATTCAATGCTACTAGGATCAGCCAATATTTTATGTAGTAAACTTTCTCTACCAAACACGTATCTCATTCAGTAACCACCCTACAAATAGCACTAATCTCATATTATTTATCAAATACAAATGCTGTCTAAAAATGACAAACTTTGCACACAAGAAATGTCAAAATTATTCTCACAAAAATATAATAACAGTCTAATATAAAGATATATTCGTACATTCTTAAAAGACAAAGCTTCACACACCGCAAGAAGACTTGGATGCATCTAGTGGTGCGGTAGGCTCTCACAGAAAACTGAAAAGAAAAAAAAAACATGATGAAAATTATAGGAACAATGACAATAAGGATTTTAAATTTTGGCGCAAGGCCACTCGTTTTACTGATACTTATTTTATCGATCCCAAACAATGAAAGACAATCTCAACTTCAGCAGAATTTAAAGTCAGAACGTAAAGGCGAACGAAATTTTGCAAGCATATTCTCCGGCATGCAAATGGTTCAACGAGCTCGCTACCCTAATAATGACAATAATTATAATTGTTTCAAGGCGGGGAGCTGGCAGAAACGTTAGCACGCCGGGCAAAATGCTTTGCGGTATTTCGTCTACTGTTACGTTTTGAGTTCAAATTCGGCCGAGGTCGACTTTGCCTTTCATCCTTTCGGGATTGATAAATTTAAGTAACAGTTACGCACTTGGGTCGATGTAATCTACTTAATCTCTTTGTCTTTCCTTGTTTGTTCCCTCTATTTTAGACCCTTGCGGGTAATAAAGAAATAAGAAACGTTAGCTGGGCCGGGCAAAATGTTTAGTGGAATTTCGCCTGCTTTTACAACCTGAGTTCAAATTTCGCCGTGATTGACTGTGACTTTTATTTTTTGGAGCCGATAAATTAAGTATCAGTTGCGTACTGGGGTAGATCTAATCGACTGACCCGGCCTCCAAACTTTCGGGCCTTGTGCCTAGAATAGAAAAGAATAATTATAATTCTTTCTATGGTAGGCATCAAATTGTGAGTCAGTAGGCTAGTCGATTACATCGACCTCAGTACTTGCTTGGTACTTATTTTATCGATCCCGAAAGAATGAAAGGCAAGGTTGACCTTGGCGGAATATGAAATCAGAACGTAAATGCGGACGAAATATTGCTAAGCATATTCTCTAATGTGCTAATATTCTACCACCTCATCGCCTTTTTAATTCTTCCAAATTTTTCGCACAAGGCCAGCGTTTTCGAGGGGAAGTGGATATCGATTACATCAACCCCAGTACTTGCCTGGTACTAATTTCATCGACCCCGAAAGGATGAAAGGCAAAAATCAACCTTGGTGCCATTTGTGCTTAGAACGTAAAGAGCCGGGCGAAATGACGCGCTAACAATTCTGCCAGTACCTTAATAATGCGGATGATGATGATGATGATGATGATGATGATGATGATGATGATGATGACGACGACGACGACGATGATGTTTTATGATGATGATAGTAATAATAATAATAATAATAATAATAATAATAATAATAATAATAATAATAATAATAATAATAATAAAGCAATGACAGTCAAAGCGAAAACCTAAAATCTATATTAACAGCACAGATGACAAAACAACAACAACAACAAAAAAATGAATGAAAAGAAAAACACAACCAGAAGCAAGACTAGAGGCTCATCTTTTATTATTAAGCAGCTTTGGCTAATTTTATTGTGTGACTGGTTTCCGAGGTTGATTCACTGATCAGACACAGATCAATAGGAAGATAATAACTATAGCATCAACACATTTCATCAGAATCAATCGATCTTGCCATTGTCACTTATTTAGAAAACTCTGGAACACGGATGAAGAGAAATAAAGAGAAGAGTGGAAAGAAAGATAAGGAAGAGAGAGAGAGAGAGAGAGAGAGAGACAGACAGAGAGAGAGAGAGAGAGAGAGTCACAGAGACAGAGAGATGGAAGAGAATGAAAAAGAATGTGAAATAAAAAGAGGTGAAGAGTGAATGAGTTGGAAACAACATTCTGTTCTGCTTGAATAATTTGGTCAGTAGTTATGTATAATAGAATAGCAGCTTCACTATACACACAAAGCACACTGATACACTGTTTATATGTATGGATTTATGCGTATACACATATTTATACAAACATAGATACACTCACACTCACACTGACATATATACATACATACAGACAGCCAGAAAAACAGACAGACAGACAGGTGTGTGTGTGCGTGCGTGCGTATGTATGCATGTATACATACAAAGATAAATTTGTCAAAAGTTCTCATGTGAGGAATTTTATTTATTTACGTAGCCGCCTCTTTGTTGCTGTATGTATGCATATATGTATGTGTAAGCGTCTGTGTGTGTATGTGTATTCGTGTATGTATATGTGTGTTGATGCATGTGTATGTGTGCGTGGAGGTGTGAGAATTGCCCTTTTCAAATATTTAAATATCTTTTTGACCAAAAGTCAGAAATGATCTGTAATTCCCCAGTCAAACATCATGTAAGATACGTTATATTCAAGAGACACATTTCCTAACGATGCCATATTAATTCCTGTAAGCTAGAAAATACTATACACTTCAGAAAAAGAAATATGGAAACCAATTTGGAAAGTGATACACAACAAGCAATGCCTATTTGGAAACTGATACATAACAAACAATACTATAAATTACTCAGCCACCATCGGGCTGTTGGGAAGCTTGAGTATAGTCCAACCGTTGCAAGCATTAGCAAATTCCATCCATAAACCATATTTCTACTGCTTTTAAACCCAACCGCTTTGGTAAACCTGGAAAAGTCATCTAACATGCAGAATATGTAAATATAAAACGGTTCAGGATCCAAAGAAGGAACATTTAAAGCTATTGAAAACCGAAGCGTTTCGTAAATTCCAGATCTTCATAACATGGTTTCAAATTTTGGTACAATACTACCAATTCCGGTGAGAAGTCGCTTACATCGACATCCGTACCCAGCTAGTATTTATTTTATCGACCTTGAAAGGATGAAAAGCAAAGTCGACCTCGGCGAAATTTGAACTCAGAACATAAGGACAGACGAAACACCGCTAAGCGTTTTGCCCAGTGTGCTAACGGTTCTACCAGCTCGCCGCCTTAAATCTTCGAAATACTAGTTTCAAATTTTAGCGCGAAACCAGTAATTTCTGGAGCAGAGTAAGTGGATTACATAGACCCGAGAGTTCAAATGGCAATTATTTTATCGACTCTGAAAGGAATAAGAGCAAAGTATATATGTATATATTTATATACATATATATATATATATATATATATATGTGTGTGTGTGTGTGTGTGTGTGTGTGTGTGTGTGTGTGTGTGTGTGTGTGTGTGTGTGTGTGTGTGTGTGTGTGTGTGTGTGCGTGTGCATATATGGGTACAGGACGTCACCAATGGGGTGCAAACAACATTAAATACGTGAACAAGCTAGATAAATAAGTAAACAACGAGAGAAAAGAAAATGGAAAACAAGACAAGTAAACACAGTAAAGGAGCCTTCATTAGTTGTCGGCTGTCTATCTACCCCTCATTTCGAGCATTCAGCGACAATATGAGTCGTCAAAGGCAGTTGCTATTCTAAAATAAAATTTAGGATTTATGGAGGAACAAAGTTGGGAACAAAAACAGGACAGTGGAGGCATACAAGGAAACCGAACGAAAACAAACACACACACACATACACACACACGCAAACACATTGATGTTGTATGAATTTCATAAACTTTCCAGAGAGCGTGAAATAATTTGTAGGGTGAGAGGTGGAATACTTGATCTCGAAGTTGACATAAAGCTATAAATAATAGCATTTCGATAGTGGATCTTGGTGCGTGTCCCTTCGACTTCTTGTACCCAAAATGTCGCTTTCAACACAATATCTATATACCGCTATTATAGCTTTTTCTCGGGCGCAGTGCTAGCAGAATTCGTTAACACGTGAAACAAAATGCTTCACGGCATTTCTTCCGTTTTATTTTTCTGAGTTCAAGTACCATCGCAGTTGTACTACGGGGTCTAAAATTAAGGACGAGTTAAGAAGTGGGGTCGACATAAGACTAGCCTCTACTTAAAACTTGACCTCGCCAAAATTTCTAGCCTTGTAATAGAAAAGATTATTATAGTT
>NC_068981.1:27635084-27636622 GCF_001194135.2 Octopus bimaculoides
TATATATATATATATATATATGTAGATTGTATATGTGTGGGTGTATATTTATGTGTTTGCAGATACATAAACTTATACGCATACATATACATGTGTGTATGTGTGTGTGTGTGTAAATGTACTTGTGTGTGTGTGTAAATTCATACATATATGTACTCATCCATATATACATACATAATTCGGGGGAGTCTACATATTTTATATATTTCTTTCAGTCAGCAGACAACATAGGGAAAGGAACTTCAGCCATAAATGTCACGAGATCAGGCTATTCTTTATACACAGTCAATAATGTAGTTTATGCTAAGCAAAACCGGGACAAAAGCAGCAGCGATTTCGTATTCTGTTTTATTGTAAACGAGAGCGGAAACTTTTGTTGGCGTATTATCCTTTGTCGTTTATTTTACTTGTGTAAGGGCGTGAAAAAACAATTGTGGCCGGTCTGTATATCAATGAACACTCTTCAGAGCACTAGTTTTCTAAACAGTGAATTATGTTGTTCATTCTCTCTTAGTCTCGCATATCGTTCCTTTTCTCCTTCTCTCCCTCTCTCACTTCATCCATGCATACGTATATAACTTTCATACATCAACCCATAGGCATACGAAGCATTTCTCTTATTTTACATTTGATATTTTCCTTGTTTTAGTCATTGAACTGCGGCCATACAGAGTGACTGCCTGTAAAGGATTAGTCAAAAAATCGACAGTAGTACATTAAAAAAAAATAATAAATTGCTACTTATTTTAAGGGTCTGTTTTGTCAGACCGTTAAGTTACCGGCCGCAAAGAAACCTACAACGGTTGTCAAGCAGTGGAAGAGGAAAAGCACAATAGTTTACACACAAAGACACCCCCTCTCACACACACAAACAAGTGTATATATGTATAGTAAATATGTGTGTGTGTACGTATCTATCAATCTGTCTCTCTCACACGCGCGTTCTCACTTTCTTTCTCTCTCATTCATATATGTTTGTGTGTGTGTGTGTAACTACACGTGTGCCGTTGCCGATTTCTTATCTGTCATTGGACTTTTCTCTTTCTCTTTTCCGACGAATACCTATGCTCGAAACGTCAAACCCACTTTCACCGAGTGTCAAGCTAATGCATTTCCTGTGTACGTCCTCATATTCGTTGTTTTCGTTTCTTTATTCGTCTATTTGAATTGTTCGAATATTTGAATTGAATATGTATGTACGTACGTACATACGTATGTGTGTATGTAGTCAAGTACGCGTACGTGTGTGTGCATGAGTGTTATGTCTTTGCGCGTGGAGACAAATGCTTTAGTATCTAGGATGTTATCTCCATGATCACAAGATTGTAGTTTCGATTCCTGAACTGGGATGTGCATTGTGCTGCCGAGCAGGACACTACTCTTTATGAATCCTCAGTTCACTCAACTGACGAAAAGTGAATAATCTTGCGACGCATAGGCATCACAGCGGTGAGAAGCAATATACATGTCCATACACACACACACACACACACACACACACACACTTATATATATGCATGTATAAACATATATATATA
>NC_068981.1:27636678-27637365 GCF_001194135.2 Octopus bimaculoides
TTTACATAAAAATCCAAGGCTGTGAAAGACTTCAGAACAATTATAAATAGGTCTTACAGCTATTTCCGGGATATTTTATATATCCTTCATCGGAGACGGTGTGAGAAAATGGTTAAGCAATAGTTATTCTAGATAAGATATGAAATAGAGAGTGAAGTGGAGGAATGAAAATAGACATGAAATATGCAGGGATACTGTATCTGTAGTTCCTTTATTTAGGCAGAATGGTATGTATATATATAAGATTCCTGTACCTTGTGAGCAAGTTCCAATACTATTTAAAATTTGTCATTCCAAGCATAGAGTTTGTAAACGGTGTTATTGAATCTAGGGTTTTTAAATGACTTAAATGTTAGGAATGTATGTGTAAGGTCAAATCAAGAACACGAACAGAGGAAAAAGAAAAGAAAAAAAGAAAAAAAGAGAAGAAAAGAAAAAAAGAGAAAAAAGGGGAAAAATCCTAAATAATGGAACAACAGATACAATATCCTTGCATATCTCACATCTATTTTCATTCCTCCACTTCGCTCTCTCTTTCATATCTTATCTAGAATAACTATTGCTTAACCATTTTCTCACACCGTCTCCAATGAAGGATATATAAAATATCCTGGAAACAGCTGTAAGACCTATTTATAAA
Source organism: Octopus bimaculoides (assembly GCF_001194135.2). Taxonomy (NCBI): domain Eukaryota; kingdom Metazoa; phylum Mollusca; class Cephalopoda; order Octopoda; family Octopodidae; genus Octopus; species Octopus bimaculoides. The sequence continues at coordinate 27,637,319 of NC_068981.1, forward strand.
TGTTCTGAAATCTTTCACAGCCTTGGATTTTTATCTCATTCTGTTAA
>NC_068981.1:27639829-27640861 GCF_001194135.2 Octopus bimaculoides
AGGATGACCAACGACTGCATATAGAGTCCAATGTTGAGATAGTTTAGAAACCCTTATGCTGAGCTGACTTTGCTTCAAGCTTTTAGTCTTGGACTGATGCTTATTTTCCATTATTTTTATTATCGTTATTTATGACAGCCTACACCCTAATCGTTATTCAAATAATTTTAAACTGACGGGACCCGTGAATATTTCACGGAATTAATGATAAACCTATTGGGTTATTTCTAAAAGCTTTATCCAAAAGCCTGAATGCGTAGCCTGTGTTGTGTCGGTATGGAAAGATAATCGTTCATCTGCTACTCATTAAAAAGTGAAAGAATTGGAATACGATGATTACTTAATGCACTTTATATATACACTTTGTATACTTTATGCACAATTTTATAGACTTAACACACAGCACTTATAAAATAGATATTCACTCTTACTTTTCCATTTTTCCCATAAACGTAAAACAAACAAAATATTTAGTTAAATTCCATATATCTGCCACGTAAATAAGCGTGAATATTTCACAGAATTGCACTTACGCGAATGCGTTAAGTGATAGGTGATATAAAAAAAAAAATTAGTTCAATTAAAAAAGTTCACCACCGTCACCACCACCGTCACCACCACCGCCACCACCATCTCTACTACTACTACCACCACTACCACATCGGCTACTACCACCACCATCACCCTTTCCCTCTCCCCTCTCTGTCTCCCTCCCCTGGATCTCTTTGCCTTTCTTTAACATAACCATCAGAACATCCTCCCTCTGCTTAAATTATATTTCAAATTTTCCTCTATATCCTCACTAACTTCAACTAAATTTTTTAACCACGTAAAAAATATTACGTTGACCCTACCTCACGTCATGGTCGCTTCTCTCTCCCCTTTCTCTCTCTCCCCTTTTTCTCTTTCCCTCTTTTCCTTTCTCCCTCTTTCTGTCTCACTCTTCGCCTTGCCCTCTTTTTCTCTAATCATATATACGCACACATACACACATGTATATATATATATATATATATATATATATATATATAT
>NC_068981.1:27641462-27645139 GCF_001194135.2 Octopus bimaculoides
ATATATATATATATATATATATATATATATATATATACACGCATATATGGGTACATGACGTCACCAAATGTGTAAGCAACATGAAATACGTGGACAAATGATTTAAATACGTAAAGAATGGAAAGCAGAACAAGTAAATACAGAGAAACGACTCTTCATCAGTTGCCGACACAAACACTCTCTCTCTCTCTCTCTCAATATATATACATGTATGAATTTCTGTGTGTGTTTATTCCCCACCATCGCTTGACAACAGATGTCGGTGTGTTTATGTCCCTGTAACCTAGCGGTTTGCAAAACAGACCGATGGAATAAGTAATGGGCTGATTTGTTTGACCAAAAGCGTTGCTCCAGCACGGCCGCATTCGAATGACTGAAACAAATGAAAGTATAAAAGAATAATTCGTAGGCATATACGTAAACAGTTACCAATCCAATAAATTTTAAATGACAGCTTTCCTCATATTTGGGAATCTAGGACAAGATGGTAGAGAACGGAGATGCGATGAAGATATAGTCATTGAAGATGCAACAGAATGAGTGACGAAAAAACTCTGACAAATATAAAGCTAAAGTAACGATCAAATAAATGGTGCGGCAAAATGACAATCCACAGACATAACGATATCAGTTTCAGCTCATGAATTCACACCAAGAATCTTACAAATTAAACACATAAACGTATAGATTTTCTATAGAATCGAATGATGTGTCTATTGCTACAGTACGAAATATTTCCCCTGACTGTCTTCTCTTTCCAACGTAAGTTGCAAATACGTTTACAGATTCACACAACCCCTTTGTCACAAATACCCTCTCCTCCAACATACACCAACACACACACACACACACACACACACACACACACACATACACACATACTGATAAAGCATACAATCGGTAAGATGACCCTTGTCCTGGTTTCGCCATGCCTATCCTATCGTGGTCTGGCCTGCTTGTTTAACCATGTCCACACGACATTATTATTAGCTCTCCTTCTCATTTTTTTTTGAATGCTCAGCATACTTTAATGCTCCGGTGAACAGACAAATGACGCTGTGATTAATAGATAAACAGTGCCGTAGACGGGGACGTTGGGGGATGTGTTGACTTTTCTTTTCTTTTTTTAAGGGAAGGACGTTAAATGGGATTGGTTGGTGACAGTGTAAGTGCTAGGACTACGGCCGGTCAGCGTATATGCTACACCTCGGCCCAAATTAGTAGCCAAGAAATTCCTAGTACTTTTCTTTTTCTTTTCTATCTCACTTCTTTCTTTCTTTCTTTTTCTTTCTTTTTCTCTTTCTCATTTTTTTCTTTTTTCTTTCATTTTAAGACTTTGTCGTGCAAACCGTTAGCTGATGAGAAGATTCAGATAGGCGGGAGGAAATGCGACAGATTGAGAGAGGGAAAGCGTGTGTGTGGGTGAAAGAGAAAGTATGTGTGTGTGACTGAGAGAGAGGGAGAGAGAGAGAAAGAGAGAGAGAGTGTGTGCGTGTGTGCAGCTGCGTGAGCGCGTGTTTGTATCTGTGTTTGTGTGTGTCTGTGTCTGTGTGAGAGAAAGAAAGAGCGAAAGACACAGAGAGAGAAAGAGGGATAAAAAACATCAGTGAAAGTGATAGAAGTTCGGGTGGGAATTTTAAACTTAGGAACCAGTGTATAAGATCCAAAGTGTGTAGCAGTACCGGCTTGCATATTGTACACCCGTTTTAGGGGACGATTTTAATTTAAGCATACTCTGATTGCGATTTCATTCCTCTAAGATCGATAATACATACATTCTTACTTACACTTGTATGTATGTCATTGTTCAGTTTTATTTCAAGAATTCTTGCCAATAGAGAAAGAGTCGGTTTCTAACCTAGATCCAAGGCTCCTTCATTGGAATTTCAACATCAACAACAGGGTATGTATGTATGTATGTATTATGTATGTAAGTATGTTGTTGATGTTGATGATGATGATGATGAGGGTGTTGATGATGATGATGACAACGACGACGACGGCGATGATGGCGCGTAGCTCTGTGACATGTCTAACTTAGCAGAACGAAGTTCAGGTAATGACCATTCAAGGGTAGTCATCCAGTGTTTCGAGTTTTTCTTTTTTCTTTTATTAAAAAACTATAATATATGATTTCGGCAAGATTGGGTTTCGATTTCTTGCCAAGGGAGATGTTAAAATTAGACCGAAAGAAAATAGATAGAGAAGTTGTCAATGAAACGTTATAGAACTGAAGTAAAAGATGATATGTATAACTTTTGCCTAAAATTATTAAATCGGAATCCTGCACCTTAGTTCTCGTCTCTCAAATATATAGACTTTGTGACAAGGTAGACTTCATGTTAAAAAACAGAAACAATAGAGTCTTCCCTGAGCTCATAAAGCCGGCTTTCCGGATTCGGTGGTGTATATATTTCCTACCACTGGATGGAACGCCGTTCCACCGCATGATTGCTTACATTTTCGAGCTGAGTAGACTGGAGTAATATGAAATGAAGTATTTTATTCAACAACCTAATGCACTACTCTCTCCGGGAATCGAAACCACAATCTTACGGCTATGACTGTAACACCCCTAAACTCTAAGCCACTTGCCTTCACAAATGAAAGAATAGAAAGTGAACATAAACTATCATTGTTGATTTATGTACATGGCCATGTTTTAAAATGGCAGAGTGTAATTTCAATGAAACTTTGTTTCGTTATTTGCAGCAGATGAAACAAACTGGTAGAATATTCTCATTTATTCGGATGTCATGCAATAATTCATGTTAGTCCTATGTACAAAGGCATTCAAGCTATGGCCAACTCATTTTTCATATATCAATGACTATGATTCTCCAGAGTGACCTTCTCATATTCAAGACACAAGAGTGTGATTTCAGAGAAATTTACGTCCGATTCCATGAAAGCAAGCAAACGCTTAGAGGCTCTCTGTTGGACTAAAATTGAAATTTGGTGATTTCATTCGATTTTCCAACAAGTGAAGTCCGAATATTGCATTTTAAGGAAACACAAGTGAATATACAGTATTGGAAATCCCTCGAACTGTATATTATCAGAAAAATTGCAGAAACAATTTAAGCCATATCATAAGGCAATCTATAAAAAGTAATTACGGCGTAGATAAGGATATATATTTGTGGGTGTCGTCTAGAAATTTCACAAACACAAGTAGATTAATACTATACAAAAGTGCACTCACACATGTAGGTAATAATTCGAATCCGAAAAAAGAAGCGTCTGTAATTTCTTGCTGAAAATCCTGCACCAATGATTTGTATTTAGTATTCAACTTTCCGCGATGGACATGAACTTACGCTATTATATATATATACATATATATATATATATATATAAAGTGTAGTATATTGCCACTTAAGTGTGGCTGACCCCTAGGGGTGGATGTTACTGTTGCTTTTAGCCCCAGGAGGACATCTCCTCCAGCTGGCTTATCGACACACGACTGTGTCCTGTTTGCCAAGGGAAGTTATCCCTCTCACCACGATCTGCAGCACGAACGGATCCGGATTTCAGGGTTATTTCCCTTCGTCGGCGTTCGATAGCTGCTGACCTTGGTGAGAGAGACAAAAACCTGGCAATCTTATATCTTCTTTTCCAGTGAAATTCTTCACTGATATCGAAAAGGTGAAAACAAGCAATGTTAATTCTCTAAA
>NC_068981.1:27645395-27646202 GCF_001194135.2 Octopus bimaculoides
GATATCAGTGAAGAATTTCACTGGAAAAGAAGATATAAGATTGCCAGGCTTTTGTCTCTCTCACCAAGGTCAGCAGCTATCGAACGCCGACGAAGGGAAATAACCCTGAAATCCGGATCCGTTCGTGCTGCAGATCGTGGTGAGAGGGATAACTTCCCTTGGCAAACAGGACACAGTCGTGTGTCGATAAGCCAGCTGGAGGAGATGTCCTCCTGGGGCTAAAAGCAACAGTAACATCCACCCCTAGGGGTCAGCCACACTTAAGTGGCAATATACTACACTTTATCGTGCAGTTACTGTTAATACTTCATTTAGAGAATTAACATTGCTTATATATATATATATATATATATATGTAAAGGTTATGAAGGGTAATGGAGTCAACCAGAGCCTAATGATACAGGTAATACCAAGTAAGTGCTGTATACCGACTAGTTTTGCCCCATATGTGGTTGCAACATGAATGGGTCGTGTATTAGCGTATGTATATATAAAAAAGAATGAGATAAAGAGACCAATGACATAAGTAAATTTATATTTTATATTATATGATATGTTTCCACCAATGCAACTATAATTATCACTGGAGAATACCCACACGGATTCTATACATGGATATTTACTGTTGGAATGGAACTATACTCCAAGTACTTTTTCTTCTTTGTCTTTTCTTCTCCGCAACGGTCTCATTTCTTTCTACAAATCTACTCATACAGATGTAATAATCTCTATCTTCTACTATTACCGTCTCCGATGAAGGGATGCAATGAATTTTCCCTGAAACAGTTGTAAGACATTCTACATCAA
>NC_068981.1:27646212-27647782 GCF_001194135.2 Octopus bimaculoides
CACACACACACACACACACACACACACACACACACACACACACACACACACACACACCCATATGCCGTGTTTCCTGGTGGCAAGATCAGCAGCAAAATACTCCATCTGGTCAGAGTTACATATTATTCAATAAGCACAATGTATGCTTTTATGTGCTAATATTAGTTTCATGTGCTGAAAGCATCCTAGACAATATTGTGCTAGTGCCCTAACGTAATCTAGGGAAAGTCAACTAAAATAGGTAAAGGCAAAAGGAAGCAGCCTCGTAGCAAGTATGGCACCGATTAGAAATGCCTTGTCTGCTCAGATTGATATTCCAACTCTCTTCCAGGTGAAGAATGGGTGCAATGCATGATCTGTAAAGATTGGGCACACACTGACTGTACCGATGGACGATAGGACTTTCTGTATGATCTATGTGGTGAGAAGGTAATGGAGGACGATTCCGACTAGATGGCACATGTGACAATGGGGAAATTGACTGATGAGGACTCTCAGTATCACGGTTCGGATATGAAGTGGTTCAAAGCACAGTTAATTAATTAAAATAATACTTCCTAGATGCAAGAAGCAGGAGAGGGATTCATTTTAAACTTGTTTGTTAACATAATTCCGAGTTATCGACAGTTGTAACAATGAACCCCAGTAAGTGTCACAACGTACCCCGCACTCGGGGAAAATTGTTACAGCTGACACTCATTAATTAGAACCTGTTTAATTAATGTTATATAATTTCTGTTTTTTGCTGGTGATAACAATAAATAGAGATGTTTTACTAATTAAATCTGAAAAGAAATTTGAGCTGTGTTCATTAATGTGGGTACCAAGGCAAAAAAATGAAAAAATGTAGCAACTAGACCCGGTCTTCCCTATATATCTATATGTAAAGTTAAGATCGAAGGATCCAAATTTAGGAAGTTAGTAAGCTTCGGGCTATCCTTAGAAGTTATATAAAAATAAAAAGTTTGAGGAAAAATAGTGGTTTATTGATGTGGAAGTTTGTAAATTTTCCTCTATCGAAGTTCGAAAAGCCGAAAAAAGTTATTTTATAGTTCACGGTTAGCAACTAGGGTTGTTATGCATGTGAATAGAAATGCAAATTTATTGAATGGAGCAGGTAAATTCCAGGTTACATAGGTTACCTTGCTAGCAGAACCTTAGAGGCAATACTTACTCAACGAGGAGTTCTCCACCATATACTCATTAGGCCTAAAATACTTTAGTTAAATAAAGGTTACGTTGTTGTTGTTAAAAAATCCTACATTAACTCGCATGAGATTTGATCAAATACACATAAGCGTCTGTTCAAAGCTCTGATACTCGCAAAACTCGGAGTCGCAAAATAATCTGCAAATAAATTTGAAACTTTACAACATATATTCTGTAAGTATATCTCTCATTTGCGCAGCAAAAGCAAAACATACGTATACGCCCACATACGCATACATACAAACACATATACACACGTGCACACCCACAGACACTTACATGTGGGCCCGCGCACGCACACACACACACACACACACACACACACTTACCCAATTCTATATTCATTTACTTTCCTTACTTT
>NC_068981.1:27649231-27649625 GCF_001194135.2 Octopus bimaculoides
AATAAGTACCAGTTGTTCACTGAGGTCGATATAATCGACTTAATCCGTTTGTTTGTCCCCTCTTATTCTTGTATGTAATATAATTTTAATCTTCGGATTTTTTTTAATATGCTAGACCACTGGTTCTAATTGATTAATATCAACTTCTACCCTCATAAATAAATTTTATACAATAATGTTCTCAAACCGGTAAATTAGCTGCAAATATTTATTAACTGCAGAATTATTTCCGGAATTAGGGCGCCAGATTGAAGACATTTGAAAGGATACACTGAATGTAATATGTAGAACTCTACACGTGCTCCCTTTCGGGTGGACGTCTTGTGCCTAGTTCTGGGAATTATATCGCAAATCGACAGACTACGCTGACGATCCTGCAGATATTTACTTATGT
>NC_068981.1:27652286-27653888 GCF_001194135.2 Octopus bimaculoides
CTTTTATTCTTTGACTGGTTTCAGCCAGAGTTTGGGGCCATGCTGGAGTACCACCTTTCAGTGTTTTGGGGTTTCCTTTCGGTATTGATTTTGGTGTAGAAGTGAGTTGGACGACGCTGTTCTTCTTAGTGCCTTTTGCTGCGACGTTGTCTCATCTGGGATTTCAGATAGAAATTTCTCCAGGTGCTTTTTGAACATTTACACATCTACATCTCTTAGGTTCTTGGCAGGAGGTTAAACAGTTGTGGTTCTCTGAAACCCAAGCTGCTGCAATACTGGTTCCTTATCCAAGATGAAGAAGACGGTATCTTTGGTAGCATGCAGGGTCGTTCGGTTCAATGGTTGGTATAGCTTTTAATTCCAAAGTTGGGAGCTAGACCTTCAAGGATCTTCCATATGTATATCACAGCACACCTTTCTTGTCTTCTCTCCTAGAATTAGAGCTTCAGTTCTTGTAGTCTCTGCCAGTAACTCATCTATTTCACCGAGTCAATATTCTTTGTGTAGTGGCACTGGATTGCCTCGAGTTCCGCCACTAGTTTCACACTCTGATACGATCACAGTTGGAGCTGTAATCTAGATGACTGAGTACAAATGTCTTCCATAGGAGTATCAAGATATTCTCGTTCTGAGTACTCTAAACATCCATCCAGCTACTCGTCTTCACAACGTTGCCATCTTGGTAATATGCACATGGAATGTTGCATCACTATTAATGTGGATTCTTTGGTCATGCACCGATTCTAACTCTGCCTCTTTGTCCTATGTATACCGATTGTAGTGTGTTTGTGATCCGATAGCGTAGTGCTTGGATCTAATCAGCATTGAACTGCCTGATATTTTTATCAGCCCATTTATATATTGCATGTGAGTCATTTTTCAGTTTTACTACGTCATCAGGGTTCTTGACAGCCTAAGACACTTTTGTATTGTCAGTGCAGCTGGGGAGAGTGGTGGAATGTACGACTGACGGCACGTCAGAGAAAGCCACTGCAATAGTAGTGGTCCCAGTACAGTTCCCTGAGAAACTCTCCAGAGAGATCACCATTGACTGTAACTGCTTGACTTCTGTCCTTTAAACCTCGTGCAACGACTCTCCCAGTTTTCCAGCGACACCAAGGCCACTTAGTCTGTGACATGTCATCCTATGATCAACTTTTTCGAAGGCCTTGGCTAAGTCGAAATATATCACATTCCCATTTGCTGGATAATCCGTTTTTTAATTGACTCCCAGTCAGTCTTGAAGAAGTTTAGACCAGTACCCAATCATACTGCTGTAGTAGCTGTTGTGCATTTGTGAGCAAGTGACCAGGAACGTGGTCAGTTTCCATCTGACAATACGTTCCATGATCTTGCTAACATGTGAAGTCAGAGAGGTAAGCGTGTAATGTCTAGTATCTGTTCTGCTTCCTCCTTTATGGACAGAGCATATGATACACTATTTCAAAAAGTTTGAGAAGTTTTCCCCATGCAAGGAAACTGCAGTGGTTTTGAGAGAGCTTTCATGCATGTTTTTAGAACAGATGGAAATACATCTGGACCTGTTGCTGAGTATGTATGTATGTATGTATGTATGTATGTATGTATGTATGTATATATATA
>NC_068981.1:27654462-27657536 GCF_001194135.2 Octopus bimaculoides
TATATACTTGAAGAAAAAAAGGCAAAATATGCTGTATAGAAATTTGAGAGGACATTCTGTAGATGAACTCTCAGATGAATGATGGCTGGGTGCCTCTCATGAATGGGGAAAATTGAAGATGTGCCAAAAAGCCTCATTGGTACTTGGAAACTTTTACGAAAATTAAAATGGGGATTAAATGAAAAAAATGATTTACGTGAATATCCTCACAAGAGTAATTGAAATAAATGGCGGTTGTGGAACCCCCCACGCACGCACGCACGCACGCGCGCATTTAACGTGTGTCTTTGTAAATATGTTTGTATACATTTATATATGTTTGTATTTGTAAGAGACAGAGTGTGAGTGAGAGAGAGAGAGGTTTGTTGTCATGTATACGTACATGCATAAATATACATACATCTTTGGGTGTATGCATATGACAACACAGCCCTTGATTCACTCACACTCTGTCTATTACAAACACGCATGCGCGCGCATACACACGTGTGTCTGTAAATATGTTTGTATACATTTATGTATGTGTGTGTTTGTAAGAGACAGAGTGTGAGTGAGTCAAAATGTGTGTGTGTGTGTGCGAGTGTATGTGTGTGAGACAGAGTGAGAGAGCGGTGTGTATGTAGTATTTACTCGCTCTCTCTCTCATACACACTCACACACACACTCACACACAAAATAGAGAGTGAAGCTTTTTGCCGTTGTTACACCAATACCGGAAGTTGACATTGAGGAACCTTTTTAAAGAAGTGAATCTTAAATATAAAGCAATATTATTTATTTTTAATTAAAAAAATCAAACGAAGAGCCTAAGATTTATCCGAGGTCAAATTATTCATGCATTACAAGTATGGAAGCATTTGGTGAAGTCGATTTCACGTGAAAAGCGATTACACACACATCTCTGTTTTATATATAGTATAGATATATATACATATATACGACGGGCTTCTTTCAGCTTCCGTCTACCAAATCCACTCACAAGTATAAGACACTTGCCCAAGGTGCCACGCAGTGGAACTGAACCCGGAATCATGTGGTTGGTAAGCAGGCTACTTGCCACAACGCTACTCCTACGCCTATATATATATATATATATACATATATATATATACATATAAATATATATATATACGAGTGAGTATGTGTATATGTAAATATGTTTATACATGCATACATACATACATACATACATACACCCACATACTCATATACACCATGGCAGTAATGAACTGTAGAGTGAATAAGCATCAATGCTTTAGTGGATAACCTACCATATATCTGAGCGATGTCTATAGGTGTGTAGGGTTATGAATATCTACACAAAACTATAGCATAAAATGGATCAATAGCATACAAAGTATACTTTCAAGACTAATTTCTCATATAGTTCGTTCCAAAACTACCAAGAATTTGGTAATCATTGCGAGGTCAGTACTGCTCGAATTCGAACACTTTCGTTTAGCTCTATTAACTGGACACTTATTGAATATTAGTAAACATGTGTATATTACATCTCGCTTGAAGAGAATCGGGCATAAATACGATCAGAGGAAATGGTAGTAACGTAGGTTAAAAACAAATATATAGACAAAAATATGCTTGATATATTTACAGCTTCACGCTGATAGAAACTGACAGACATATGAATGTGTATTTACGTATGTGTGAGAGAGCGCGTGTGTATGTGCGTGTGTGTGTGTGTGTGTGTGTGTGTGAGCATGTGTGCGTGTGTGTGTCTGTGTGTGTGCTTGTCATTCTTAAATTTTTTATGAGTGTGTCATGAATTGCATAATTGTGTGTTAGTCTCGAGCTAGATTCATGAGTTGTTTGGAGTCATAGGTGAATGATTGTTTCGTTAATCTTCCAAAATCGTCTGGAAATCGACACTATGGCACCCTTCTTTATGGGACTAACGCAAAATAATATTTCTCTGATTATTTGAATGTGTGTGTGTATGTGTGTCAGTGTGTGTGTGTGTTTGTGTTTGGGTGCCTATATATATTATATATTATATATTCATCCCTGTTTTCATGCTCAGTTATACCAGGATCACTTTTACGTAATACTTTTGTAGAATACAGATTGTTTATTCTTTCATACCAATTAGTGTTGACAGTGAGTTTTAGCCAGCTAAGCCCTCAACATACATATACGCATTATATGTGTGTTCGTATATATATATATATGAATATATATGTATATAGATATGTGTGTGTGTGCGTGTGCGTATATATATATATATATATATATATATATATATATATGATGCAAATTACGAGGAACGTAAACAAACAAACGAAGTTTGCTTTAGAAGCGTTGAGATGTCTTAGAAAGTTAAAGAAATGATTTTTTTAATTCTCAATCGCAAAATAATGCTAATAATATAGCCTGAACAGGATAAGCTACGCCTATTTTGCAGAAAAAAAAAATCTACAATATAAGGGTAGCTTATCTTGTTCAGGCTATATTATTAGCGTTATCCTGCGTTTGACAATTTAAAAATCACTTCTTAACTTTTCCCAATGTTTTCTTGTCATTTCTCAATTCTACCATCTTTCACTCTTATTCTTTGGTTTCCCCGATAAAAATGCTAACAACTCTCTCCACCCCCACAAATATCACCTCCACTTTTTACCTGTTCATTCGTACCTCCTAGCTCAACTTTACTTGTCTTGACATAGCACTCCCTCTCACCGTCTTCCTCCGGTGTCTCCCTGTTATCTCTCTGTACCATATATATATATTCACCATGATAGATCGCTAAGGACTACACACATTTCTTTTCTCTCCTTGTGTCTTTCTTTGTTCCTTTCTGTGGAAGAGCGTAGGCTCGAAACGTTAAAGATTTTTTTTCAATTCCCGAGCATTATACTAATACACCTGTTTGTTTTCTATACCATCTGTCTTCATCTTTTGCTTATTTTTTTGTGTGAATTCTCCCTATATATATATATATATATATATATATATATATATATATGTATGTATGTATTACGTATGTATGTATATTATGTACGTACATACGTAATATATTCAGTTGGGTTCAATTAATTATATACATAAACTGAATATCT
>NC_068981.1:27657599-27665572 GCF_001194135.2 Octopus bimaculoides
ATATATATATATATATATATATACATATTCCACAATGTAACCTCGTGAATATCGTTAGCGATTTTTTCTTCCGCCGTCTTTCCTTTCTCTGGACTTTTCTTTGTTTCCGACGAAGAGCTCCGCTCAAAACGTCAAATTGTGCTTCTTTCCTTTCCCGAGCGTCCAGTAACACCATCTGTATCACGTCCTCCCGTTGTTGTTCTTTTGTCTTTTTCCATTTTTGACCTTATATATATATATATAAGTGTGTGGGTGTATATATTATATATAAATATGTACATACGTTCATATACACTCACGTACACGCACACACGATGTTATAATGAACTATGGAGTGAATAAGGATGATCGCGTTAGTGGATCACCAACAATCTATCTGAGCAATGTCTGTAGGTGGATAGGGTTATGAAAATCAAACCAAACCAAGAGTTTAAGCTGAATCTATAGCATTCAATGTCTCCTTTTAATGCTGTTTTCTCATTTACTCCGTTCCCAAAACTACCAAGTAATTGGTCATCATTGCGAGGTTAGCTCTATTAGCTGGACACTTATGAAATATTAGTCAACATGTTTATATTGCATCTCGCTTGAAGAGAGTCTGGCGTAAATACGATCAGAGGAAATGGTAGTAACGTAAATTAAAACCCAAAATATAGACAAAAATATGCTTGTTCTATTTACAGATTTACGCTGACACACACTCTGACAGACATATGAATGTGTTTGTGTGTGTGTGTGTGTGTGTGTGTGTGTGTGTGTGTGTGTGTGTGTGTGTGTGTGTGTGTGTGTGTGTGCGTGCGTGCGCGCGTGCGTCGTGCGCGCGCGTGTTCGTGTGCATGTGTGTGTGTGTGTATTTGACTCATACCACTTACCTACGTGTCTCCACCCACTCACGTCGCTTACACATGTACGCACAAATATAATTCGTCGTATATGAATATATAATTTATTGAATTATGTAAGATTTGCGATAAGCTCAACAATGGATATAAGTGGAAAGCTATTTTTAAAATGAGGAAAATACGGTGAATTACTGGTTACCAACGTAATATGACTAAGTTTAGCGATATAATAGGAGACTGTGGAATAATACAACTGGTATCGAAGAATTTTTATGAGAACGGAAAATTTGCAAAATTGAATATGTATCCATCATTACATAATAATATCACTTAATATAAAACGTTACATGGTAGAAAATAAAATCTTCAGAGGCTATAATTAAGAATTAACTATTCACTTTTATAATTCTTGCGTATCTGGACGCTTCGCTTATATAAAGGCGCGAATAACTAAGTAAGAATAATTGGTCGCTTCGTTGAAATACTCTGAAGCAGCTTAATCAAGCTGTGCGTGGTTAGATTTGAGTATATTCACATTTGAATAAAAAAAAGGATTTTGTGTGATTGAGCCCTGAATGTCACATGATATAACTGGTATTGCACGGTATAGAATTCATTGTTGGTACTAGACGGCTGTTCTAACATTTCTTTAGCAAATTTTTAATTGCGTATTTTATGGACGAATTTCATGTAGGAATTTAGATCTAAATTTAGAAACGAAATATATTTCAATATCTTTTAATCAGACCCTGTGCTTACAGCAGGATATCTCATGTAGTGGCGGGTCCAGGCAATGTATCAAATGACAGACTGTCTCATCCATGAAGAGTACAGTACTTACCACTTATTCACGTAGACACTTTCTTGAAATATCAAAGATAATTGTAATGTAGGAGAATATGTGAAAAATCATAGAAGATGAGGTATTTGGAGTTTAAAAGGAAAAGAGCATGGTTGAATTAGAAACGATGCTTTTGTAAAGGTAAAGCATGTGGATGGCAATGGAGTTACATAATAGGTGATATTGTAATTACAATGCATTTCACAGGGACTTAGCTGGTGCATGTAATGATCTAATCGGCCTTTACGTTGCACTTGAGTTCCCTGATGGAGTGGACATGCCAGTATTCTGAAGTCTCATCGAGTAATCCAGAAATAAATATTCACTATTCTGAGCTCTATGAAATGTGACATTTCTAAGCAATCAGCAAAAACGACGGTGACGATGACGATATGATGATTATGATGGTTGTTTGACAATTTGATAATTTGACGAAGGATGAAAGCTCATTAGAAAGACATTTTAGAAAAACAAGTGTCTGTGCAGTTACAATGAAAACGAGAGAATAGAAAACTAATGATAACGGAAAGTACGAAATGCGTCAATGTCACAAAAAGAAAACAGTCGCTTAAAGTCAATGGAGAAACCTCACCGATCAAGGATTACCCAGACTAACAAATAAAGTATCATCTTGCTTTCATTCTTCGGCCTCGGAACGCAAATTGAGCGTAAGCTCTTTTACCCCAACTACGCTCAGCACTCTCACTCACCTTTCAAGACATGTACTAGGAGAAGGGGCTGCATCTCCCTCTCAGTACGCATTTCCAAATCGAAATGGAGCTTTAAAACAATACCCGGTTTGAATGAAGGAAAAAATTCCTATGCGCATTTCTTTCCGTCCGTTCTACCGCACATAGTTTTCCGCTAAAGCAACCAGACAAAAGAATACTGGCAGCGTTTTCCGATCAAAGGAAAGAATCGGAGCAACATTTAAGACAGGCGTCGATGAGAATTTATTCTATTGGTTACACAAGCCTAAAAATATCAATTACAATGAACGATAATATATTTTTATTTTGCAGATCATTTCTTAATGATCTGCAATTAATCAATTAATTAATACGTCTTGAAATAATTGTAAGGAAATTGAAGACTGAAATAATGGCTATAAAATAGATACCTAGGGAATAAGCATAAAACAATACAAATATATTTTAAAAACCTTATACTTACTGTGCATATGCCGTTTGAGGGCTACTTGTACAAACCCCACAAATGTACGATCACCCTGACCACTTTGGCAAGCGTTATTCCCATTTCGTCCACCTCCAAGCTAAAAGCGCAGGCTGAGAGTAGCGAGCATGTTCCATTCACTCGAACCATGCGAGTCACTCACACCTAACGTCCAACGTATTTCCTCTAAAAAGCATCTCTCTCTCCACCTCCACTTTCCTTTTTTAACTGAAACTTGAAATAGTTGATGTGAGGCTTGGTCAAAGAGGAAAGTGCGTATCTTCAGCTATTTCAATTGAGTCCACTGCACAGCCTGTTTAGTAAAGGCCAGCAGCAGATAAAAATTGCCAGCTCTCTCTCTCACCGAAGTAAGACGGTCAGTTAATAGGTGATCCTGCCATACACATGACAGCTGTTGTTCGATATAAACCCTTAAGTTTGTAATGCTACGGAAATGGACGAATGCATGTAGAACGGTTTCATAGCTCAGCGTGCATCTCATATAATCTATTCTACTATAGGTACAAGGCTTGAAATTGTGGGAGTCGAGTACTCAGCTGGTACTTAATTTATCGAAAGGATAAAAGGCAAAGTCGACCTCAGCGGAATTTGAACTCAGAACGTAGCGGCATGCTAACGATTCTGCCAACTCACCGCATTGTGCATCTCATATAATCCCATTGGACGGCGGCACTATGCTTGTGAAGTTTATCTGAACCGCTGTAAAGATTCTGAGCAAAATAAAATAGAAACCTTTCAAATTTTTGCGCAAAACCAGTGATATTAGGGAGAAAAGCTGGTCAATTACTTCAGACTCAGAGCTAAATTCAAATATATAATAACATTTGTGGAAATTGAACGTTCACTGCTTTTGAGCGAATGAAATTTTTCATATTACGCCATATCTGCCATCTTTGTTTTCTCTTTTAAGTTGTTAATCTTTCGGAAAATGCTGTAATTTTCTAATTCCCCTTAGATATCATGCTACGTGATATATAATTATTTTCATTTGATCTAAATGGTGTCAGCCTTTATAGGAAAATGGGTTTTAATCGATATATTGCTATAGTTTTTTTATCTCAAATCACTACAGTAACGTTATTAAATTTCAGATGTTAATAAAATATCAATAATCCTAGTGATGAAATCAATAGCATCAAACCACGACAGTCCTTATTTGCTACTTGCCATTTCAAACTGTTTGTATCCATTACAGAATTAAGAATTTCTTTGAAAGATCAGTATTTCATAATTTTTAAACTGTAAATGACAACCTGCTTTAAGTGTCACAGATCTAATATATATCTGACACTTTTGCAGTGGAGTAATATCGATTTGAATTGTAATGTTTTACAAGGATTCCTTGGGTATTTCATATTGACAAATTTTGTTAGTTCTATATTATAGGCGCAGGCGTGGTTGTGTGGTAAGAAGCTTGTTCCCAACCACATGGTTCTGGGTTCAGCCCCACTGCGTAGCACCTTGGGTAGGTATCGTCCACTATGTAAATATATATAACAATAAATGATTACCTGAAGTGAACAATTTTTGTGTGTTTTCGAATGACTAACGTGTTTCCCAATCACATTATTTTCAACATAGAGTGTTGGCAAATTACTTGCCTGGCAAGTAGATCTCAGAAATGTATATATTCAGTTCTTTTTATTTATCTATATAGAAACAAATATTTTCCACTTCATTAACTCTCCTCAGTGAGAACCACCATCGGTTGATCGCAATCGTTTACTATTAACTAACTCCTGAATCCGATAACTGTAGGTTTTCTACATCAACTTCAATTTGTCGTTCCCTCTTCGTACATCCTATTTAGGTTAACCAACTTGTGGTCTATGTAAGCGACCATACCAAAGTTTGGGATCACAACATTTTCCTTATCTATTGATTTAACATTTAACATATGTTCTATCTTGAATTGATCCATATGAGCCAGCGCAGTTATTCCAGGTCCTTATTAGTATATCCTGAACGTCCATTTGGTAGATGTTAATCAGCTAGAAGTGCACAAGCTGGTTAAAACTTGTACGCTCACTGTCCTCCTATTTAGTATCAAGCAATTCTCCTCAAAAACGTCATCCCAGACTCCCTAAGGAACAAAATGTTCCCAATTAGACTTCAAAACGTCGAAGGGAGTCCGTTTAACTTGTCACAGTAAAAAAATAGACGGTTACTGAAATGAAGCCTTCTTCTTCACACCAACTGTTCACGTCCTGGACAGCCGACTTATCAAGGTTTATCCGTACATCAAAAGCCTGACATTTCTGAAATGATACTACTACTGCGTTTCAGTCAGTAGGAACGAGGGGTGAATCAAAACATACGCATTGTAATCCTTAGCAAGAATCATGTGTTCTTACTCCTCAGAAATCGTGGTTTCTCTCGTTGCGCTAATGATTTCAGGTCGTTATAGACATGGGTTTGCTCCCAAGATGACTGTTTACGTGCATCTACGTAACCAACTTTCAATACCGATTCCGTGACGTAAAAATGTGGTTTGAACTTAAGCGAAAAAATCACTTCCCTGCTTCTAGGGCAACTGGGGATTCCGGTTTCACGGTTGTTCAACGTATCCTCTACAAGAGCGCTTCTTAAACTTTTTTTCATCACGAGATTTTTCGCGACCCAAAGTATTAAATATGAAATAAAACATATAAGCAAATACATAAATCATATTTTTTTTTTTTTGCTAATCAATATACATATCAGAAAGTAGTTACATTATTTTTCAAAATAAAAGTAGTTTTAAGATGTGTGCGTTTGTGAAATAACATATAAACTGATATTCAAGTGTTTGAATTTACTTTTCGTGATCCCAGTATTTCGCTTCGCGACCCATTGTTTAAGAAGTGCTACTCTGCTACATAGTAGTTTTAATTTGGGAATACTCATATATATATATGACTCCAGCAGCAAATGTATAAAGCCTTCTGGTGTCCTTCACTAGAAATCTGCCTGGCGTTGCCTTTATAACGAGTTTATCGATGTCCTCTTCTCTTATTTGCACGTGCTCGGTATTTTTCTTTTACGCACCCCATCAACTAAACGTTATCTTTGCTGAGGGCGATAAAACTGAAAAGAACTTCTGCGCGTTGTTTATTTTAATGTTGTGCTTTTCTTTTTGCTTTGTTCTTGTGTTTACTTGTTTATATCATAGTCGCTGTTTTTGTTTTAAGTCTTGTTCTATATACATTAAAATGATCCCTTCCACATGTTTTCACATTTATTTATGATACAAACGCTCTATATTTGATCAATTCAAAGATACTTTCTAAATATACTCTGATAATAGTTCTATGTTTCTACCACCTTCTCTCTTCTGTGCAATATAATTAAAGCATAAATAAATGATCTTTGCAATGAGATATTCTCCTGCGTAAGGTTAACTTCCAATCTACTATACTGAAACTATAGTGTTTTTAACAATTATTAATAGCGACAGAAACAGTGCTAATACCAAAAGGTAATATTTTTCTGTAGTTAAAATGGATGTTGTATTAGAAAATGGAATATTGCGATACGTACCATGAAAGAATCTCACATGTAAACTTGTGGTTCATAAAAGCATTTGTATCTATATCACTGGCAGATAATAACCGTACGCTGCGGCTTCCGGAACAGCAAGGTCATGTGATTTTAGCCTTCCTTGGTCCTGTCAATGATAGATGACTGCAGCTAGATATAGCAGCTGATTCCGCAGTCAGCAATATATATAGAATCTCAAATCGTGTACTCAGGCACCGGTGTCGTAAATAGCCAGAGGGCTATTAGACACCCGGGGGCTATATATATATATATATATCACTGACGGGTAAATCGGCTGCTACGTCTAGCTGCAGATGTCAGTCATTGACAAGATTCTTTTATGCACCGCAAGTCCACATGAGGAGTTGTGTCATTGTAAGTAACGCAACAGTCTGTGTTCCAATACAACGTCCACTTTAAGTGGGAATAAATATAATCTTTGTAGATATTTAACCCAGGTCAGCCAAAGTCAAGAAAACCTATGATTATAATTTGAAACATTCCAGGCTTGAACTTCCAATATTGTAAGAGATGTCTTGGACTGCCTTGTGTAATGTGTATTTCCGCTTTAAAACGGCAGTGTATGACGAATATAGTTAAGAGTAGCAAGTAGTTAGATCTCTAAAGTTGTAGCTTAACTAATTTCGCTGGGCTAGAACCATAACATTATTCCTGTAAGAGAGAGTTCACTTATGTTCTTCTTGCAGCAGTGAGCTAGCAGAATCGTTAGCACATCGGGAAGAATGCTTAGCGGCATTTTGTCTGTCTGTACGTTCTGAATTCAAAATCCGTCGAGGTAGACTTTGCCTTTCATCCTTTCGGGGTTGATAAAACCTTGGGGTTGATTTAATCGACCTGCCTCTCCCTCAAAATTGCTGGCCTTGTGCCAAAATTCGAAACCAATATATAAGTCCAGCCCAGTCTGATTCCTTTAGCTAAATCGAACTTAATAAGCTGAATTTTAATTAATCTATGTCGACTTGACACGACTTTGTTCATTTTCTTATTTGGGTATGGGCAGATAAATTCGCAGCCAGCGTTTTGTGTATACAGTTTTAAATCATTCACATAAAGGAGATTGTTTAAAGTTCGTCCATCACTTGTGTAATCACTAGCGGTTTGATTCAACAGATTTATTAACAGAATCCAGGGCTAGACAGAAATATAATGGGGGAAAGGAAAGGTTTTTGAAAGATTCATTATCTTGTGGGAATACAATGGGTTTTATTGTCTTCCCTTTCTCTTGGAGTATTATCGATGTTTTCCATTTTGACATGGCGTGGCTAATGTACTGACTTAGTATCGGGAAAGCTTTGTTTATGTGCATATCTCCAGTATCTAGGAGAATGTTATGTATTCGAAGCTTTTGCTATAATCAATCCCTTCTGTGCCTTGTATTTTGTATATATATATATATTTGTTTGTTTTGCAGTTCTCTTCAGTATCTTGCTCGGTTAAACACGACCTATTCTTCAAATCAACGCACTTCGGATGCGTTAAACGCGTGTGTGTGTGCATGTGCGTGTGTGCGTGAGTGTGTGTGTGTGTGTGTGTGTGTGTGTGTGTGTGTGTGTGTG
>NC_068981.1:27665680-27669292 GCF_001194135.2 Octopus bimaculoides
TTGACAATCGGTGTTGGTTTGCTTATGTCCCCGAAAGCCAGTGGTTCTGTAAAATTATTATTATTATTATTGTAAAATTATTATTCTGTAAAATTATTATTATTGTTGTTGGTGTTGTTGTTGTTGTTATTATTATTATTATTATTATTATTATTATTATTATTATTATTATTATTATTATTATTATTATTATTATCATTATTATTGTGTTTCCGTTTGTTTCAGCCACAGCTTGACATCGGTGTTGGTTTGCTTACGTCCCCGCAAGCCAGTGGTTCTGTAAAAAACAAAGCGATCGAATAAGTACCAGGCTGAAACATAAAAATAGTTCTTGTGTCGATTTGTTTGCCTAAAACTTTCACTGCTTTGCCTCAGAATGTCGGCAACTAATGGCTGAAACTAGTGAAAGAATAAAAGAATTATTATCATTATCATTTTGGTTTGGCTCAGGTGCAGTCTTATTCTAGTAACCTTAGATATCCACAAGTTTTCAGCAGTCTTAGAACCATCCTGATAATCTTTGCTTTCCCGAAGAGATAAACTTTCTGTAAGCGATCTACCGGGCGTTCTATTTCAATCACCTTCAGAAATTTGTCTATACCATCACTTATTGTTCCCAACGCATCAATTATTGTAGGTACGTTCTTTACTGTTCACATGCTCCAAATTCATCCTATTTCAAAATTCAGGGGATTGTATTTTGTTTTTGATTTTTAATTTTCACCTTCCTCCTTTA
The DNA here is from genome assembly GCF_001194135.2 of Octopus bimaculoides. Lineage (NCBI taxonomy): Eukaryota > Metazoa > Mollusca > Cephalopoda > Octopoda > Octopodidae > Octopus > Octopus bimaculoides. The sequence continues at coordinate 27,666,417 of NC_068981.1, forward strand.
CGATTCTGGAATGAAACAGGCATGATGGGTCTATAAGTAAGCAACTTTGCTTTTCCTTATTTATAATCATAATGTCTAATAGACATAACAATTATTATTATTATTATTATTATTATTATTATTATTATTATTATAAGTAGTAGTAGTAGTAGTAGTAGTAGTAGTAGTAGTAGTAGTAGTAGTAGTAGTAGTACAAAGGCGGTGAGCTGCCATAATCTTTAGCACGCCAGGCGAAATACTTAGCGGTATTTCGTCTGCCGCTACTTCTAAGTTCAAATTTCACCGAGGTCCGCCTTGCCTTTCATAGGGGTTGATAAATTAAGTGCAAGTCAAATCGGATAAAAAATATAAAAGTTATGGCCAAAAATATAAACACTATGGATACTTACACACAAAAAGCCTATTGATTTTATAAAACCATTGCTCAGGCGCAATTATCGATTTTTTGTCAAGTCCATATACTGACATCAACTCACTGCCATGAGCCTCGCATACTCATCGATTTTCATCAAAATCGAACAAAAAATGCAAAAGCTGCAGGAAAAATAACATCGTTATGGGAATTTTTATTCAAACACCCGATTGAGCTCACAAAAATCTACGGCAACTGAGCATTATTAAGTTTTCGAAAACTTCCGGCTTTATTTGAACTTCAGAGCATGTGATCTACCGATATGGCAAAAATCATTAAAATCGGTTGGACGGTGTGGGCGGAGTTACAGTAACCCCAAACACACACACACATACACCATTACACATTTATGTATATAGATGTATATGTCGGTATATATATGTATATATTTGTGTGTGTGTATTTAAACTGTACACTTGTTTATTACATAATGGTAAATAATGTACTAATAATTCTCCTTAAATATATAATGAGATAGCATTACTTAATGTAATTACATTGAGGCCAAGTATTCATTTATTCTTATACTGAACGATTTATAAGTTTTTATTGTAACTGAATTTATTACTTGAGGTAAAATGCGTTTTTTTTAAATTTTATATTGAATAGTTTGTAAATTTCTTGTATTGTGACTAAAGGTTTGTTATTTTAAATAGTATATTAATTTCGATATCTAAAAAAATTTTAGTGGATTAATTTATGATATTTAGTATTAAGTACCTATGAAAATATTTGTATTGAATGTAAAATAAATCATATTAGTTGTTAAATTTAAAGAATACATTTCTTGTACGCTGTCTTCACTATAATGAACGATTATACATTTATAAATATATAGATTGAATTATTAATTGATGATAATAAAAATAATAATAATACATGAATAATTTTATATAATGCCATATTGTGATCAAAACTTTTGTATTGTAGGTACGTATTTCTAGCTGTTTTTCTATAGGTAATTAATTTATATATATATATGAGATTTGACTTACAGAGATATTTTTCCTCTGATAAATTAAGTAATTTAGTATTTTGTAAATAGGAATGATGTTTATATAAATACGAAAAAATAAAATAGAACAATTATTATATATAATTATATCTTTTTAAATAACCATACATATTTGTTTTCATTGTGGCACCTATTTTGTTTTAATCTATTTTATATGGTGTACGTTCGAGCTTGTAAACATATAATTTATAGAATAATATAACTATTGCTTTACTCTAATTTCGTTCTTTCTGAAAGGCTTAGTAAAAATATGATATAGATTTTTTTTTTATAGTTCATTTTCTCTTTATCTAAGAAGTAATAGAGTCTATAATTATCGTAACTGTATATGTATTTTATTTACGAAGTTTTTCCTCTGATAAACTAAGTAAATTGGGATTTTTACTTGTTGGTTACTTAGAATATTGTTTATATCCGTAATAATAAATTAATGTGAGTAGTTATTATATATTATCGTTATATTACATTATATATCATTTTGTATATATATATTTTAAGTAATCATCCATATTTGAACGTGTATACGCATATATATTTATAGAATAAAAATACTAAATTAACATTTTATTTCCGTCTGTAAAACAATGCAAAACTCTGATAATTTATTTATTTATAATTATTATATATTATTAAAATGGCTAGTGATTATTTTCGATCTAAATACATTTAGATTAATGTTATTGGAGATATATAAAAACTTTTTATGACCGTTGTAAATTTTCTTGACTTAATTATTTTATCCATTTGAATTTTGTTGTTCTTTCATTGTATTTATGTATTTGACTTTTAACACCCACGCTCATAAGCATCGGTATTTCGAATCAGTACATTTTTGCAATTTGGCTGTCTTTACATGGAATTTCGTCATGGAATGTCTTTTGAACCAAGACCCTCAAGAGACTTGTATACATAGACAGGATTCTTTTTGTAAATCAACGAATAAGTTGAAACAAATTGTTGGCCTTATGTTTTTTAAAAATTTGTTATGTTATATATTATTTTATATTTTCATAGTTTATTATATTATATTACAATGTAAATAAATCGTTAGTTTGTCAATTGCATTTCTCTATTTCATTTAATATTTGTATTTTGTATTCGTATCCCTTTTCTCTGTGGTACTCAACTGCTGCATCAGTGAATTGAATATTTTTATATCCCTTTAAAGGGATTGCTTTTTCCTTCATTTGTTTTATTATTATTATTATTATTATTATTATTATTATTATTATTATTATTATTATTATTATTATTATTATTATTATTATTTTATGTTTGACTTTTGTTTTGCATTTGTACAAGTTGGATCCAAGTCTCAGACCTCAAGAGACAACAAGTTAGAAGTTCATGTAGGTGTTATGCCTAGGGTACCATATATTTGGATTTGTACAGTTTTGTTAAAGTGAATGTTTAAGAGACCATAAGAAAATTATGTGTTTGCTTTAAAAT
>NC_068981.1:27670157-27679297 GCF_001194135.2 Octopus bimaculoides
TATATATATATACATGCATACATATATGTAGTAATGTTTAGAGTGTTGCACTCATGATAGTAAGATTGTGATTTCAATTCTTGGCCCGGTGAATACGTTGTGATCTTATGCAAAACAGTTTATTTCAAGTTGCCCCAGTTGTCTCAGCTGCTAAAATTGAGTAACCCTGCAACGAATAACCGACTGCTGGCCTTCCACAATCAACCTTCCTCAGACTATTACCTCGGAGCATAACTTTGTAGGTGCAGCCTATTAGGACATTCATGACCGAAAAAGTTATTTACATATATATACAGATAGATAGATAGGTATTCATTCCTAGTTTCCAGAAGTTCCACATTGTTTCCATGCTATGCCATACAATTTTTCGCAGCGTGTATTCTTGTATCCAATCTTCACAACAATTAATAAATATAGATAGTTTAGAGGCTATGCACATTCTTTTGTATTGTAATGCAATATATGGTCATGAAATACCAATTTTCCGATCGAATGTATTTTTTCTTTCATCCATTTTAGGATTACTCCACAATACTCCATCAAAAGCGAAATTCCGCTCATTTTGATGAACTCGTAGGTTTATTTTTCACTAGACTTTGAATACAAGCGCTAATGTCAACCCTCTGAATATTACTTTCACAAAATTGCCCTTCTTCCTTAATATTAATCTAGTTCTTCCATACCTAAATACTTATAACCGTTTGAATCTACCGGTTTTATGATTGAATTCCTTACGAGGCAATTGTATGGTATTACTTTCCAGTCAGATTCCTCTTTTTAGTATTAAATCTCTGCACTATTTAACTCCAAATTACACCCTAATTATTTCACTCGATCCTTATACTGCATGCGCTAACCAGTCTTTTTGATCCTCACCTTTTTCCGAAGACCTTCAAGTCATCCGTTAAGGGAAAGGTAATTGATTTCACGCTGCATGCTTTTAATAATGCAGCATTCTAAGTAGCAACATTGAAGGCATCATGCATATCATAAGGAAAAAAGCGTAGAAGCTGTTACCCTGAAATAATCCAATTGTTACTCTAATAATTCCTACCTCACTCACCATAGGAGCACAATTTTGCTTTCCATTTAATTCTACTCTTTACAAGTAACATCATTGTATTCTCTTTTGCCCTAAAGCTATCTAAACAGTGTCTTGTCCATGTATTAGATATCGTTTTAAAAACATTTTTTATAATCGATCCAAACCATTACTGGATCTTTATATCACTTTCTCCAATCCTGGAATATTAATTTATCTATCCATAATTGATCCTTAACGTCCCTAGCATCCATCCCATCATTTCTATGTTTAACTTTAGCATAATTTTCTGCTTTAGTGGAAATATTTCCTGACTATACGTATCGATAACTTCTACATAATTAGAAACTTATCAATCTAATAATGTCAGCTACATTAGTTTTGCTCAAACTCTCTATATCCTTTGTTCAAAAACATAACTCTGTTACCTTGTATTACCATCCAGCAAGGAAGCTTCTGTGTAGTTCCTTTGACCTGTGAAAAGTAACAGGTCTTGTAAAATATAAAGGACACGTTGTATATTATGTTGTCGTATATTGAGTCGGACTGAAAGCTTGGGTACTCACACTTGATTCGGGTATCCTTTTAGGTTTGCTTGATCAACTATGTAAAACAGTTATGTTGTCGAAATCATTCTGGTAATGATTCTTATATTTGCTTTTGTCCATGGTTACCATTGAGTTACTTCTGTCGAAATCATTTTGGTAAAGAGTCATATGTGATTTTTATTTATTCCCTCATAGCAGTGATATCTTGTAAAACAAAAACAAACAAACAAAAAAATAAAATAGATGCTCGAAAATCCTTCTTCCCTTCCCTTATTCCTTTCTTCTCTCTTGTTTTCCCCTTTTTTTCTCCCCTTCACTTAACCTTTCGTCCCACCATTACAGACTATGACTAGAAAACTATAACTGTATATAAATGTGCAAATCCCATGAATATCCCTGTCACAATTTCCTTGAAGATCCTTTGTATCTATAGCTTCACTCAGACAAACACGAAGCTGGCTTACTCAAAATAAAATATCTTTAATCTATACATGTTACCGAGTGCTTTCTCTTCCGACTAGCACGTGCATGGGAGATGAAAATGAAGAGCCTTTGATTTTCATCCCCTACAGACCTATTTGGTTCCTCATTCATGATTTTTTTGCCTATATATACATGTATACATACATATATATATATACATATATACTTATATATATATGTAATAGTTAAACAGGACAGCAAGCATTAAGGAATGGCAAAGAATCTCAAGTCATATACAATATTATTATAGGAAGAAATTCAAAATCTTACAGCTGTTTCTGGGATATCCCCGAGTATGAGATATTCCATCATCAGAGACAAATAGGGGAAAAATATGGAAAATGAGAATGGTATATATCAATAAGATGACAACTTAGAGGAAGGGAGAAAAAGAATAAGGAGATGGAAAGAGAGAAGAAAAAGGAAACGTGCCTAATCGTTTAGATCACCTGTGAATTAAATCTCCATATTTTGTGTGTGTGTGTGTATATACATGTATATATATATATATATATATATATATATATATATATATATATATATATATATAGCTCGTTAAGCAAATCTCAATTTATATATATATTTATATATATGCTTAAATGTAATTATTTTCCCAAAGAAATTGCATTTCATATTCGTGTGTTTGCTGAAGCTATAAGATGTTCCTTGGGCACCCAACTATGAGTCAATTGTATCTTAAAGCAGAAAGACCAGTGATATTTCTTTGTCATCTCATTTTCTGATTCCTGTTCTGTACTCGACTAACGCTCCGTCCTAAAGGATATGCATATTGAATTCTACTCCAGGTTATTAGTCCCGCAATGCCTAAGCGAAATATATATGTATACATATATATATCAGCAGAATATTCTAATGCTGAGGATGCAATCAGAGTAATTTCGCATTGTAAAATCGTGGGTTTTAAAACAGAAAATGTTTAGCTACAAGTAAAATGACAATTATATAAAAAAGAATACAAAAGGAATATGTAAACTGGTTTTATTAACTGGATTACCTTAAAGATGGGACGATTTGTTTGCTCGTACTGTGGATTTCTGCTCGTACTTCAAGACGAGACTCGGCTCGTACAGCAAATTACTCGTAAAATGGTGCACTCGTACTGCGAGGTTCTACTGTACAATTTTTTGCCCGTTTTGTTATATGCTCCTTTACTCTTTCACTACTTTGAGCAACTCGGCTGCGGCCATGCTGTGACACTCTCAAATATCAACATGATGTTTTTCCTTTGTCTATTGATAAAAAACATGAGTAATACCACACACATTCATATTCTTTCTCATTCTGTATACAAAGAATTTCGTTTGTTTATATTCAGGAACTTTTGGGTTAATATTTTCTCAATACCTCTTCTAATTATATAACACAATAGGAAATTTGGTGTACATCGGATACCGCCGATTTTTTCATTCACTGTGAGTTTATTTGTTATAGGAATAAAAGAAAAAATACCTACGATATTATTATATATATGTTTATGTCATTTTGATCAAACTGTTTATGTCATCTACGTACTTATTTTACTGAAGAGAGAAACATCTTAAGTTTCACTGTTTAGGCGAGCATTTATATATATTTTTTTATAATTAAATCAACATTTTGTAAAAATTTAGTACAAACTTCTTACAAGTTGCTTTTACGAATATCACGTAGTATATATCATGAGATATTCATACATAAAATATTCTTTTTGTTCTACAACATGTAATAAACATACATTCTTGTGCATTTAAAAAAAAATGGATATAACATGCATTGTCATAATTAGTTATGAAAATCCATCAACACTGAACCTCTTATATCAACACTTTTAGAAACACTGATAGAAGTACACAGGTACAATAGTGTGCCCTACCATGCTCAATGACTGGATTGAAGTGGTGTTTAAAGATTATAAACACGTATCGTAAACAGATTGCTCACGTTAGATATTTATGCTATGTTTCTATCATGTGATCAGTTACCCATTCGTAATCGATCTTTATTTTAGATTGAAGATTATAGAACCATATCGTTTGGTTTATCAATCATTTTAATGTAGTGATATCCAGGTAGAAACTTTATATTCTATTGAATAGAGTCTAGCAACATTTTTTTCTTTACTTTTTCATTTTTCTTTAATGATCTGTTAAGAATTTCCCTTCACAATTACTTGGTTTTGAATTCAATCAAACTGCAAGTCGACTAAATTATAATGATTGAAATTTCAAGGGCAAAAATTGTGTTCAAGTTCATCAGAAAAGTAAATATTCTCCTCGTATGAGAGACATAGCTAGTTTTCGGATTTAGCTCCAACATCTGGTGTATGTCTATGTTTACAGAAGTCCAAATTGTTGAAAACATTAGAAGCAGGTCTTCGGTTTATATATAACTTCTTCCCTTCCTAGCAACAACCAGGGTAAGGGATTGCTAATGGTTCTGTATGGTAGTTCCTTTCCTCTGCGGACAAAAGTATTAAGAAAAAAACAAGGAATTCAATTTCGCTCTGCTAGTTGAAGAAATACTTACCAATTCAGCTGTACAACTACTAATTCCACTGGTGAATTGTACTAAACATCAACATTATTACTTCACTAAGGACTGCAGAACAACATTGTTGACTGCAGAACAACATTTCCTCTCAGAAAGTACAAGCCACCTGCACAAATTCTATTTTTTTCCTACTTTCCTATTAACTTATAATAAAGTTAGTTGTATAAACGCACATTCTTGAAAGTGCACCAACCATATTATTTAAAATAGTCTTATTACAAAATTAAGCATTGTAGGACTTGATGCTTACACCTCTAAGGCAGAACATAAATCCTGAAGAACTCCCAAGGTTCTATAAATTCAATTAGGCTAATTGCATCTCAGAATATATAATTCCAAGGGTAATTTTTGGAATAAAGATATTTTAAAAACATATATAATCATTGAAAACTGAAAGAGTAAAAAATATATAAAAAGCCATTGTAAGTACGATTTCGTATACAAGTTTTATTTGTAGATCATATTGCTTTATGTTTGTTGCCAACGCTATCTCGGCTTCTTACTTTTTTATATAGTATATATGACAATCGATGATGGCAGATGTACAAGAAAATGATATTAAAATATATCACCTATCCTTATCATTATGGCAGAGTTCAAAAAGGACGATGGATAGCAGCTACAGTTGAACATTTGAGGAATAACTGGTAGTACACTATTACGTGCATAGCTTTTGCGTTCCCCAGTTCAAACCCGATGAATTTCAATTTTCCTCGAATCTTACTGGTATCAATATATAATTCTCATTCAAGTAGTATGACCGGCTTAAAATATCATAGGACGAATCTGAATCTTACACCATTTTCATTATTTTAGATACGATTAAAATTATTCTTAGTATTGGTATGATGATGATGATGATGATGAGGATGATGATGATGATGATGATGATGATGATGATGATGATGATGATGAGGATGATGATGATGATGATGACGACGATGACGACGCCGACGACGACGACACCACAGAAAATAGCTTTGCTTGGCACCGCACACATCCTACGTGAAACATTTTTCAATACATTTAAAGTAACAAGGCCAAAACTAACCACAGCACATACCCAAGACGCACAGATCTGCGCTTTGTAGTGCAGTATAAGCGCATGTTAATAATAATAATAAGCGTACGGGAGTGCATCAACAGTCAAAGAAGTAACATGGCAGAATATTTGGTAAAAAGGAAACAAGACCTACTACAGTATGCTGCTAATGCAGAAGGATTTACCAAAAATTCATGAATTCCGATAATGAACAGCCAACAAGAGAGAAGAAGCCCTACCCCGCTTGGAATTACATGGTTAATTCTACCGTGAAGCTAATAGCTTAAAAGACCAGGAAGTGTCATGGAAGTGGCTCAGCAAGGATGACCTAAAAACGAAAACTGAATGCTTAATCATACATGCAATCAATACCAGCAGATGACAACGTTTCCCTAAAAGAAATGGAGAAACTATCAAAATACAAAGACCTGGAAATAGAGGTAACTCGAATGTGGAATCTAAAAACAGAAACAATTCCTATCATAGTAGGTACCTTAGGTATAATAAAAAAAATATGCAGACAACTACATAACAAAAACACCAGGACTTACAAATATATATAACATACAGAAAATTGCACTACTGAGCACTGCAAACATCCTACGCATAACACCTTCAATACAGTAACCATAAGAGCATCACAGCAAACCACAGCACATACCCAAGGCACACAGAGCTGCGCTCAGTAATTAAAGTGAAAGTACGTTATAAAAATAAAACTGCTGAATAATAATAATAATAAACCAGAAGAGCAATTGTACTCATCTGATTAACCAGCTGAGTCACCACTCTAAACTAGATACAAACAAGCTTTAAAGTGAAGAGGACTTATTTAATTCCTATAACATATAACAGCGTGCACTACAATAAGGACGTGCACAGCGACGAATACAAATCGAAAGAAAGCCTGCACTATCAGAAAATGAGACCATCTATTTAGCAATAATGACAAAACTATAAAGAAAATGACTCAGTAGAATAATAAAAAAAATCTATCGTCGAAGACATCATAAATTTTCACGTATATCGGAAATAATTTCTTTTGATCAGAGTTTGCTTTCTATTTACCTTATTCCTCTTTTAAAGTTTCTTGCTGTTCTGTTCTTCAATAATCAGCTTTTATTTATTTATTCATTCATTTTTTTTTATTTTACTTTTCAATCGGTTTAGTATTTCGAAGACAAATAAAGACACCTGATAATGAGCTGCTGAAGCATACGACTATAATTTCTTTTAATTTATTGTTTGCAACACACATTGTAATTTGTTAAAGAAATCCAAATGACTGACATTAGCAAATATGGCAAATTATTGTCTGAAATTTCACCGTTTCAATCATGATCAATTTAATTAAGATATCTTTATTTCACTCGGATAATGATATTCTTCAATAATTTTTTTGTCTCCTTTATTCGTTTGTTTGTCTACGTCAGACGAAATTGTGTTTTTAAATGTTATTTTTAATTATATTTTATTTTCGATTTGACGACGGTCTCGATTTTCAATAAAATAAATGATGAATTATACGCCAACTATAATTGTGCTCTATTTCTGTTAGCCATAATTAATTGTTGCATATCAATGAATGAATTACCAGGTATCTTCAAAATTACTATAAATTTCATACAATGTAATATTTCCCGATTTGCGAAATTTTAACTTTTCTTTTTCTTTAAATTCGGGCGGAGATGGTGTGTAAGTGAGGTCTCTTTTTTATTTATTAAATAGTAGTTTTATGTTAATTCTCAAATAATCAATTTACTATTTATTTCGTGGTTAAATTGGTGATAGCCTTGTTAGATCGATTTTTTTTTTCGTACTTTCTACGTCAGTTAATAATGCTGAAAATTGACGCATATATTTTGTTTACATTCTATTTTTGAATTCTGTATTGCTGCTGTTGGGTGAAGTGAATAAACTCCTTCACACCATCTTTTGATACAATTGCTAAAAGCTTCTGTGCAACAAGTAGTTCTTTACTCTTTAAGGTCAGAAAGAAGAAATAATAAATGCGTCAAACAGAAATACATGATGGATAGATGGATAGACAAAAGAGATATAGCTATATATGTATGTACTGTGCACGTGCACACACATGCACACATATACACATTCGCCATGATAGATCGCTGACCACTACATTTATTTTTTTTCTCCTTGTTTCTCTCCTTATTTCTTTGTGTTCATTTCAGTTGAAGAGCGTAGCTCGAAACGTCAAAGACCTTCTCTATTCCCGAGCGTTAAACAAATACATCCATTTGTTGTTTACACCACCTGTCTTCGTCTTGTTTTTTTTTTCGTAAATTCTCCTACATATATATATGTATGTATGTATGTATGTATGTATGTATGTATACATGTGTGTGTGCGCGCGCGTGTATGTATGTATATACATATATACATATTAAAAATGTATATATATGTATATATACATACATACACACATAGAACTTAAGATAATAGGTACATAATATTTGTCAACTGTTTTAGGTAAAACAAAAAGGTTTTGTGCATTATACAATTACAATTTTCTTTTTATGAGTTATTTTATTGCAGATTTATTGACAATACTAATTAACTACAGAAATATGCCAATACAAATCTTACTCATATGACAAGATCAAAAGGAAAGGGAGCCACTGTGTTTTCAACTCTCTAAATTGTATTTCTGGATTACAAAAGCATAATCTATGTGATCATTTAAACAAATTATATCTGTACTTTAGATAACCCGTCCACCGCAGCAGAATCGGTATCCTAAAAGCACTTTGGTAATGTTTGTCTATGAGGGCCTCTATTCTACCTCACCCCATCCTTTCTCTGACTTGTCTACATATTGTCCCTCACACTTCATCCCTTAACATCCATTAGTTTTCTATCACCTGAGAACAGAGTAGCCACATTCTATATCTCACTGCTTTATAGAGAGGGAGCGGAGAGACAAGCAGAAAGAAAGTTATACATAGAAAGAGAAGGAGAGAGACAGGCAGAGAAAAATCACAACTGAAAGCAAACTAAAACCCAAAAGAATTACCTTCGATAATTAAATACATTGCTGTTTATAACGTCAGAGAAAATATATTCCAATTTACAATTGGCTTCGGATCTCAGAAAATTTGTCAGTTCAGAAAGGTTAATTGCTACAAGAATTTTGGTGAAGGTGAATTGAATTGAAAAGAAGTAAAGAGCTGAAATGTCCTACAGCAGTGGAATGGTATTTTCTTCCAATAACATAATCGGTTTCTATTTCGTGCCAGATGGGTCTCAACAAATGAATATGACAATCTATTTAGTACTTAGTATTAATCACGTAAGAATTAATTAGCCTATTTCTGAAACTGTTCTCTCATATTTACACAATTAAACCGGTTAAAAACGATTGAGTCATCTTTAAAGAAAAAGCAGCTACATTCACTTAAATCACACTGCAATACCTTTAAATAAGGGCACATAAGTACACGCTACCCGATATATA
>NC_068981.1:27679897-27684188 GCF_001194135.2 Octopus bimaculoides
ACTGGAGATTCAGTAAACAACACGTGGTAAAATTATGAGTTGAAAATATGTAAAGAAAGATGAAGAAAAATGCCTTCGTTTCACATAGTTTAATATTTTTTTTATATAAATATATACATATTATATGGGTGTTGTAAAATCCTTTTACAGCACTCATATAATATGTATATATTTATATATAAAAAAATTATTAATCAATGTGAAACGAAGGCATTTTTCTTCATCTTTCTTTACATATTTTCAACTTATATATATATATACACACATAATAACAGCAGCATTTCCAGTTTTGAAATACATCTGACGAAGGTTAAGCTAAAACTAAACAACAATATCAATAACAACAAACGCATACAAAGCAGTGAATGCTGAAGGAAACGGAGAAAATAAGTGACAGAAGGTGAGCGAGAGGGAGAGAATGAGAAAGTGAGAAAGAGGGAGAAAGAGGGGCTCGGAGAAAGAGAAGGGGAGGTTGCAATTTCAGGAAGTGGAAGTGTTTATCAATGAGATTTGTGAGAGAATAATACGTCAGATACTATTCTCTTTAATAGAAAAGGTGGACAGTCTTAAAGTATATATCATACTAGTTCAGAGGAGCAGGAGTCTCTTGGTATTGTCTGATTTAATATATATGAAAACATGGGTTTACTAGCTAATGTAACATTGATGAGAATCTTTGGTAATCTGCTGAATGACCTTTATTGGAGACCGCGATCGTTTGTGTCTCCTGTCACCAGCTTCATATAAGGCATCAAAAACAGAAAGAAAATATGTACACAGTTCATTGTGCGAGAAGTATCTGAGGACACTTAATTATCAGTATATTAATCTCTTCAAACCAATTAAAAGGTTTATATGTTTTCCGATCATTACATGATAAAATACTAACACCTGAAATGAAAAAAATGAAAAAAAAAAAAAAGACACGCAGTAATTGTGATCATATGCGCTGAACACAGCAATTTAAAAAATTGTCAGCTTTCTTAGTTTTGTAAGATCTTTTCTATGCACTGTTCTCATGAAATTGGAAGCCTTTGGCAGGAATGTATACAATGTATGAACGTTCGGATACTATAACGACACTGTAATTCATCTCACAAGATAAAATAATTGTCGATGAAATCCCAGAAAAAAATCAGTAAAAGCTATGACCAAATAACTTTAGGTGTCGAAGTAGACAATTCTATATGAGTTGCATGAGGGCATTCCATATAAATCTCATGTAGTCAGAAAAGTCCAGTTCTTCTCCGCAAAGACCCAAGAAAACTGTGTCACCTGTGCTAGGCGATTGCTGAATAAGGTTGAAAATCTTCACAAACAAAGTATTCTTTGGTTCTCTCATCAGAAAAACTGCGACCAATACCAAACGTCTAACGAGAGAAATGATTATGTGCCGATCCTTCTGATGTCTCAGAGTGATGCGCGCTAAATTTGCAGTAGCTGTTTAGACGATTTTAGAAGTGGTTAGCATAAAGACTCATATCATACTACCTTATATATTTAAGAATTAATAATGCTGGATATGCTGAGATACTGTGATTACAGTTATTAATCCCTAGATGGATAAAGTAAGCAGTGGAAGGAGGGTTTCAATACTGCTCAGGACCTGCTCACAAAACCCTTATAAACCAAGAATCGATGTCAGACAATCTTTATGATTATAAAACAGCAAACTTTTATGTTTCAAGCTCACCAGATTTAAATACCATAAACTAAAATCTTTGGAGTATTGTTGAAAGCGATATTAATTGATATCTTCACTATACCATACCTTCAATGAAGGAGCTGTACATGATGTTCGAAATTAATAAAGACCACTTACTTTCACTGCAGGTATGTCAAAGATCGGTTCCACATTGAAGCCATCATCAAAGCTGAAAACAGTTTCAGAGAGAGTTTATCGGGAACATAGAAACAAAGTTATTAGGAAGCATTTAGTTTTAGGTAAATTAGATTAGCACTGAATTAACAAATATTTTTTGAAATACCTCTCGCATTTTATGTATATTTATATTATAAATGCGTATGTGGGTGGGTGTGTATCGGTGCTTGTTTGTTCGTTCTTATGTGTGTATATGTGTGTGTTTATCATTACACGATTCTAAAAATTATTTCAACAAATGTTTTGGCGTTTTATAGGACATAAAGGAGATAGACAAAATGACATTAATTCTATAAATATCAAACTGAAACCAGAAATAGAATAAAATTCACGCGAGGTTTTGAATAATATATTTTTATATAAAAGCAATCGTTAAGCTTTGATAAAAAGTATACGCATTTTATATTACATATTTATTTATACTATATATTGGGTCATTCCATAAATAATGCGGTTTTATACTTCTTTTATTTTTGAAAATTAAGATAAACAAAGTTTCTTTTTTAATCTAATCTCCTTGATTTTATACAATGCTCTTCCATCTATCAGGTAGACGTGCAAGTTCCCTCTTCCAAAATTTACTTGTTCGTGACGAAAAATACTCCTCCAGTACATTTCTGACCTCCTCTACAGAATTCATGCTTTTTTCCGTCCAGATGTTTTGAAGCTTGCGGAATAAATGATAATCAGATGGGGTAATGTCCGGCGAATATGATGGGTGGGGCATCGTTTCCCATTCAAACTGCTTCAGCCTTTGGAAATGTCATCCTCGCTGTATGTGGCCGAGCATTATCCTGATTGGAAGAACACCTTTCGTCTTGAAACCAAGGATGGTCATTTTTCTTCTAGTTCTGACTTGAATAACTGGTTGAATGACCAAATCCAAACTCCTCTGCAAGTACCTCAAGAATTATGATGGGATTTTCTTCAACTAGAGTTTGCAGGACGTCCTCATCGAGCTCTACAGATTTCCCACGACGCGGTTCGTCTTCTAGGCTGTAGTGTCCAGCTTGGAATTTCTGGAACCAACATTGACACTAACTTACGCTTGTCATCCGATCCCCATATATTGCATTACTATTCCTCGCACTTTCCGTTGCATTGCTGCCTTTATTGAACTCATAAAGCAAAATATGCTGAATATGCTTCTTTGTCACTTCCGTTATAGCTTTGAAAAAATAACTGTTAAAATCGAATTTCACTCTTCAAAACTTGCACTAAGAATAAGTACAAGGTAACATTACTACCTGTTTTTATAACAAGTTGATACAGATAGTTTATCCCGTTACCTTCCGACTTTTACTTCATGCAATTGTAAAATCCGCATTATTTATGAGATGACACAATAATGCAAATATAGTTTAATATTATCTTAATATTGTCTTAATTTTAAAGGTGATTAAACTGATTTCGTATATAAAGAACCGACCTTAGAAAGTGAGATAATATCGTGATAATAAAGTGAGAAGAGTTGATCAGCTTACACAAATGCTGCTGTATATTTTGACACCTAGACGGACATAAAGTAAAATTGACCTCAGCGAGATTTGAACTCAGAACTTGGTTTAGCCATCTCATTATTTTTCAGTCAATGTGTATTAAAGCTAGCATTAATTAGAGTATCAGTTAAGACGGCGAACTAGCAGAGTTATTAGCACACCGGGCGAAGTGCTTAATGGTATTTCGTCTGCCGTTACGTTCTGAGTTCAAATTCCGCCGAGGTCGACTTTCGTTTCATCCTTTTGGGGTTGATAAATTAAGTACTGGTTACGCACTGGGGTCGATGTAATCGACTTAATCCGTTCGTCTGTTCTTGTTTGTTCCCTCTATGTTTAGCCCCTTGTGGGCAATAACCAAATAGGTATTTCGTCTGCCGTTATGTTCTGAGATGAGGTTGACTTTTCTTTTTATATTCTAGGGATCGATAAATTAAGTACCAGTTGAGTACTGAGGTCGATGTAATCGACTAGACCTCTCACCAAAATTTCAGGCCTTGTGCCTATAATTAATGTATTAATAATTAATGCCTATAATTAATGTATTATCTATTCCGGCGAGCTGGCAGAATCGTTAGCACGCCGAGTGAAATGCCTAGCAGTATTTCGTCTGCCACTACGTTCTGAGTTCAAATTTTGCTGAGGTTGACTCTTCCTTTTATCCTTTAGGGGGTCGATGTAATCGACTGTCAAAAATGCAGGCCTTGTGCGAATAGTAGAAAGAATTAATATATTATTAGTTTTATTTTTAACATTATATGGTGTAAAATTGTCTACTATGTTTTGGAGACCAACCAACTGCTTTTTTTAATAGTTGGGTCAAGTGAAAGAGAAAAAAGAAATCTATAAGATAATGTATTCAAAGAAAAATAAAATATTTGTATCTACATAACATTATCAGTTACTATATATA
>NC_068981.1:27684235-27686384 GCF_001194135.2 Octopus bimaculoides
ATATATATATATATATATATATATATATAACGGGCGATGAAGGAATGAGGAGAAAGGAGCGATACAAAACAAGTAACTAACTACCTTACAGTTACCATTAGCAGCAAATTGCTACAATAAATATACTGGTCTTTGAGGGATTTCATTATGAATGTGTGAATAAAGACAGTCTCTTGTTGGAGCAGCTGGTGACTGAGGTATGTACCAGTCACGACAAGAAACTAGAGAAATATGTTTGTTCGCTTTCTTATTTCTTTTTACCTCTTTCTGTCTCCGTCGTTCTCGTCAAATTTCAATACAGTCTCTCTGTCTCTCTCTCTCTTTCTCTCTTTCTCTCTTTCTCTTTATATTTACTCTCTCTCTCTCGCCTTCGCTATTTACTCTCTTTCACACCTCCTCCCTTACGGATAGCTGGTACGTTTCGCCACAACTCTTTCGTTATTGATAGTATACTTACAAACATACTCTGGAACTTAGGGATCATTCAGTAAATTGTTTTGGTGAACGCGACACGCTTATGTGTTTGTGATTATACGTGCTTGTATACTATGTATCTTTATGTGTGTGTTTGAGCGTATATCTGTATCTGTGTGAGCAGGTATGCATATCAAGGAATTATTATTGAGTTAAAATATTACTTTATA
The DNA here is from genome assembly GCF_001194135.2 of Octopus bimaculoides. Classification (NCBI taxonomy): domain Eukaryota; kingdom Metazoa; phylum Mollusca; class Cephalopoda; order Octopoda; family Octopodidae; genus Octopus; species Octopus bimaculoides. The sequence goes on from NC_068981.1 coordinate 27,684,880, forward strand.
TTTTCTATAACACGCTACAATGACGGTTAACATTTTGTGATAAACACACACACACACACACACACATACACACACACACGCACACACACATACACACACACATGCACACAATTATGCGCACACGCATACATATATGTGTGTGCGCGTGCGTGTTTGTATGTGTGTATGTGTTTTGTATGTACAGATTTTGAGACAAAATTGTACAATTGAATGCATGAGAATAAGTAGTACAAAATGCATTTTGTATTTCTGAAATTGTTTATGTATACTCTTTTACTCTTTTACTTGTTTCAGTCATTTGACTGCGGCCATGCTGGAGCACCACCTTTAGTCGAGCAAATCGACCCCAGGACTTATTCTTTTGTAAGCCTAGTACTTATTCTATCGGTCTCTTTTGCCGAACCACTAAGTTACGGGGACGTAAACACACCAGCATCGGTTGTTAAGCGATGTTGGGGGGACAAACACAGACACACAAACATACACACACACACACACACATATATATATATATATACATATATACGACGGGCTTCTTTCAGTTTCCGTCTACCAAATCCACTCACAAGGCTTTGGTCGGCCCGAGGCTATAGTAGAAGACACTTGCCCAAGGTGCCACGCAGTGGGACTGAACCCGGAACCATGTGGTTGGTAAGCAAGCTACATACCACACAGCCACTCCTGCGCCTATGCATGAATATATATGTCTTTGCTTCTCCTATGCTTCTTGGCCAGTGTATTACATATACTTACCCTTGGGTAGTTCATTATGGCGTTGAATTGGCCGAATGTTAGAGCATCAGACAGCATCCACCACTGTATATGTTCCAGTTCTCCGTGCACTCAGTTCAAATCCGGGCCATGTCATCTTCGCCTTTCCTCCTTTCGGAATCAATAAAGAATGAGTGGGTTAATGGAAGGTAAAACTTTTGGATCGGATACATTGCAATTTTTCGACTCGTTACGATCTGACTTCAAATCGCACTGTGACCTATTTAGGTTGCAATCTTAATTCATCGTCCGGGTTAACACAAACACTTGGCAACTTTAGTTAATTTCATTCTCGTGTAAATATTCGGGTTCGTTTTGTAGTTTAACGATACATTCCTCCTCATTTATTCACTAGTTCTGAAGTCTCCATACTGAGTGTGAGCACTACATCCTTTCCTGAGAAAAATTAAGAAAAATCAACACCAGGTACAACAAACGGGGTACAAAGAGATTTTATTTAACTTTTTCAGGTTGTCACCAGCAAAAATGAATCATTCATATGACAATCAATTTTGTTATTTGCATTCATTTCCTATCACCTAGTATTATTTAACAATGTTTATTATCAAGATAAATAGGGATAAATAGCAGGCTTACCTGAGATAATTGCGTTATTGCATTTAAGTGTATTAGCTTATCTCTCAATATTAACCTGTTTTATATATAACTCTATACAAAACGGATTTTAGTAGTAGATATATACACACACACACACACACACACACACACACACA
>NC_068981.1:27686981-27689028 GCF_001194135.2 Octopus bimaculoides
ATATACTCTTTTACTCGTTTACTTGTTTCAGTCATTTGACTGCGGCCATGCTGGAAGACCGTCTTCAGTCGAGCAAATCGCCCCCCCCATAACTTATTCTATCGGTCTCTTTTGCCGAACTGCTATGTGTTACGGGGACGTAAACACACCAGATTGTCAAGTGATGTTGAGGGGACAAACACAGACACAGAAACACATATACATACATACATACATACACGACGAGTATCTTTCAGTTTCCGTCTACCAAATCCACTCACAAGGCTTTGGTCGGGCCGAGGCTATAGAAAAAGACACCTGCCCAAGATGCCACGCAGTGGGACTGAACCCAGAAACTTGTGGTTGGTAAGCAAGCTACTTACCACACACCCACTCCTGCGCCTATTCATAATTATTTCTCTACATCTGAAATATATTTCAACAAGCTTGCCTGTACGGTTGTCTGTGTAGATCATTGCGGATTTTCGAAGATCAGCCTAAAATATTTTCTTGTGATGTGTTTAACGTGAATTTCAGTTTTGCTTATCGAATTCCAACAAGTAGTATGAACCCTACTAGACTCCCATAAATGTTCGTGAAAAGGGGCTAAGACCATTTTGATAACGTAAGCTTTACCCTTCACACTTTTGAAATCGATATGTTGATTTTGAAGCTAGAATTTTAATTCAGTATAAAGGACTGATGAAAACAGTACTTAATTATTTACGTTTCTTTGCTTAATTTAGTACTTTGTAATTGTGAACCTTGCTTTAAAAACATCCTCGAATTTAATTGTATTGACCACCTAGCTTGTTCAAATTAACGGTCACGTAAAGTCAAAAATCACATAAATGAATATTTATCTTTATCCGTCCATTTAACCGCTTCGTGTGTTAGGTGAAATGTATAGGTAATAGTTTCGGAGCAATAAAAGCAGTTCGTAATTAAGGCAAGATTTTAAATCGAATACCGTGACAGATCAATAGCACATATGGTTCATAGTGTGAGGCTGAACCAGTTTGATCTGGTGTCTCTAGTCGACAACAACGTCAGAAAATATAGAATAAATGTTATAAAGTACATTGAAATGCTAATAGTGCATAACAGAACAATATTATAGAGTCAAATACCGATCGTATTTAGAAACAATATTTTCAGAAGCATTTTAGCATAAATTTGTTTTTAGATTCTTGGCTTTTCAATATCCCTGGTGTCGCATCACAAGATCTTTAATTCAACAGACAATAAAACATACATTACGTCAGTCTTTATGTCAGACATGACGTAAGATTCCCCCCCAAAATGGCGTTAGACATCATATTTTGTTTTTCTATAAATAGTTCATTTTTCATCCGACCGGTGAACACACAGGCAAAAATGAACAGGAAAGATGCATTGAATGAATATTTGATTTCTTAGCTAACTTGAATAATACAAATAAACAAATAAAAAAAAAAACATGATGATGATGATGATGATGACGATGATTTCATTTCTACCGTCGGAAAATATTTGCGAGATTTCAAAGCGGATGACAATAAATCACAGCATTACATATGTTGACGACTGATCAATGGACGTATCCTAGATGGTCTTTTATTTATTTATTTATTCATTTATTTATTTTTATTTTTAGTTCCATTCTCTAGTTTTCTTTCTTACATCCTTCCTTCCTCCTCCTCCTTCCTCCTCCCCCAACACTTTTCTTGTCTCATAGCGTCTCTCCTTTCGCAGTAGTATTTCTCACAGATCGAACAAGAAGAAAACAAACAAAAAAAAAAAAGAAAGAAATATCACGATGCAAAGTTTAAGTATTGAATAAAAACGAACGCACAATTGTGACCCGATACTCCATCATTCTTATATTGTATTGCCCTTCCGGCTCTTTGTCCAAAATACCGCTGAACTTTTCGCTATAACGATTGCTTTTATAGTAGTTTTGGTAGAGTGTGCGCCCGCGGTTGTAATCATTTTTGTGGTCAATGTGGACATAGTATGCGACAGAATGATGAATTCTGCTATGATAATGTTTATCGTTCTTTTCGCCTTCCGTCTTTTGTTGGCGCGT
>NC_068981.1:27689240-27691798 GCF_001194135.2 Octopus bimaculoides
CCACCACCACCACCACCACCACCACCACTCTTCATCTATATTTTGATTTTCGCTACTTCCATCCGCTTCTGCTTGGAAAATACGCTGGCTAGAAAGAAAGAATGAAAAGCAGAAAGAAAGAGAGAAAGGAAGAAAGAGAGAATGCAGGAGGGGTTGAATAAAAGAAAAATAAACAAAATAATATCGATTAGGTTCGTTCGTATGAATATAAAAGACTGATAGAATGGCAGAAATGCTGACAGAGATATTGAAGCAGATAGAAAGATAGATTAATAAAATATCGGACGAGACAGAGTAAAGGTTAAGATCACAATGGTCACAGTACTGGTGCTAGTATAATAATGGCGGTGGAGAGCATACGGGCAGCAGAAATACTGAATTTCCAATAAAGAAATAGCAAAGACAGAATGTCGACTTAGTGATAAATAAACAAACAAAAAAAATGATGTAGACAACAAACACAAGAAAAGAAAGAAGCGGATAGTAATGAAAAGTACAGTGGATCACCAAAAATAATCATAGAAAGAATGAAGTGATATATATATGTGTGTATGTACGTGTGTATGTAGCTACGTAAGTTTGTATGTATGACTCTTCTGTATTTAAGCATTTAAATTCTTCCTCTGAAGAAGGAACCGCTTTCTAACAAAGATACAAAGCTCCATCTTTGGAATGTTGATAAAGAAAACAATGTCACATTTTAAACCTGAAGAAAGTCTGGCATAGGTTTACTGTTCCATTTACAGATTGTATTTGTAATGTGTGAATCCGTCGATTGATTTCTTTTTCTGAAAATCCAAGCTGATCCAGAATGACAATTAGGTATTTACTTACAAAACCAAGTGCTCCAATTATTATTCGTATAAATTGTCACTTTGTAATCCAAGTATAGATGCTGGAAGTTTCAAGGTAGTTGCCCATAGTTAACTCCTTTCGCTTTGATTTTCAAAGTGATATTCACATTAATAGGACAGCTTACCTCTTGACGGTAAATACTTTCTTTTGTCTGTCCTATACAAGAATAACCGGCCTGTTATGCTGCATGATGGGTATTCCTTGTACAAGCATTTGTGCACGTATTCAATAACAGGTGGATGCTCTACATTTATTCCGAAAGCATCGTATATATATTTTGTTTCGAAACGTCATGTATGTATGTATGTATGTATGTATGAGATACGGCACTTTGATGTAAAACACTTTGCTCTAAACCATTTTAGACTAAGACACTTTGGTCTAAGCATTTTCGTCTAAAGACAAAAAGGATTATTAGAGTATAGTTATTTAGATCTCTTACATTTTTTTTTTTAGATTCTATTGACAAAACAGATTTTAGACCAAAGTGAGTTTAGACAAAAGTGTCATCATACTAAAGGGTATTTAGACAAAAATGTCTTTAGACTGTAGTGTATTTATACAAATGTCAGTTTATGCCAAAGTTCTTTAGACCGTAGCGCATTAGACCGAAGTGTTTTAGACGAAAAGTCCTAGATCCGTATGTATGTCTGTATGTATGTATGCATTATACATGCACATGCATGAAGATATGTGTATATATATGTGAGGAGAAGAGTGTGCGTGTATTAAATGAAGTGTTAGGCAGTCGTGGTGTGCAAATTAGTACCTCCAGTTCTCTGAAGCTACTGAATTTGTTGTGTATGTAAGCAGACTGGATGACTATTTCTGATAACGATGTGTTAAGTGATGTAGACGCCTCTGATGAGAGCTGAATATGTTTCGAAAATCGATTAAGGTTGTTCATAATTGTTTTTCTATCTATGGAGAAACAGTTTGTCATTTGTCATGTTTGTATATCTACAATGCATGCTCATATATACACGTGTGTGTGTGTGTGTGTGTGTGTGTGTGTGTGTGTGTGAGTAGGTAGATAGATACATAAGTATTTGCGCGTATGTATGCGCATAAATACATACATTTACATATAGACACAATTGTGTCTGTGTTTCCTTTGGTGAATTTTTTATTTTCTATTACACACGAAATGTTTCAACAACATTTAATATTCGGTTCATTGTCAAATAAAATAAACTTAGGAATATTCACTTCCATAGAAAGTCGGGGACTTAATAAACAGCCGAGTTGTTTCGAGTGACTTTGTCTCTTCATCCATGCACATATTTCATGTTGAGCAAGAGTCGATGCCATAGCTTGATTTGCTGCAATGAATGCTAACGTTCTGTAGTTTAATCACTAAGCTGTGGGCAGGTGTTGCTGCTTCAAAATCGTAACTATTGCTTTGAAGTAAAATCCTAAGTACTGCTAAAGATAGTTTGTAAAATAGATTACATGTCATCTTTCTTTACGTGCTTGGCGAAGAAAGATTCTTATCACGTGACCTAAGTTATTCGTAGGGCGAATAGAAGGATATTCACTCAAATTTTTTTTTTAAATCGGTACGGTGATTTCCAATTTGCTAAGCTAGACAATTGCCCTCTTAAAACTAGTCCTCTCTTAAAACAACCAGAAACACACACACACACATACACACACACACACACACACACACACACACACACACACACACACACACACACACA
>NC_068981.1:27692338-27692920 GCF_001194135.2 Octopus bimaculoides
CTATCGGTCTCCTTTTCTATCAGTCCCCTTCTGCTGAATTGCTAAACACTCACAACACCCGGTCTGGGAATCGAAACCACGATCCTCCGACCGCGAGTCCGCTGCCCTAACCACTGGGCCATTGCGCCTCCACATATTTTCTTTGACTCATTTCATTCAATGGATTGTGGCCATGCTAGTGCACTGACTTGAAGGGTTTAGTCGAATAATTCACCCCAGTTCTTATTATTTTAAAGTTCAGTGCTTACCCAATCCTTGTAAGTGTATATAAAATTCTCGAACGGCGTTTTCGGACGATGACAGTCTTCGTCTGCCTTTTTGTAGAAAACGATGTGCTTTGATTACTGTATTACGGCATTTTAGCTCTTATTTCTTATTGCAATGTAAGCGATTATAACACCGTAGGAGCAATCAGTGAGAATTAAAGTTTTCCTCTTTGGCAAAACATTGCAAACTACTATTTTAATTTTATATATGCCTGCGTGTGTGTGTATGTGAGTGTGTGTATGTATGTGTGTGTATACGTATGTATGTATATATGTGTATATATATATATATATATATATATATATATATATATAT
>NC_068981.1:27695394-27698886 GCF_001194135.2 Octopus bimaculoides
GCAATAGTAGTAGTAGTAGTAGTAGTAGTAGTAGCAGTAGCAGTAGTAGTAGTAGTAGTAGTAGTAGTAGTAGTAGTAGTAATGAGATGATGTTGATGATGATGATGATGATGGTGGTGGTGGTAGTGGCGGTGGTGGCGGTGGTGATGATGATGTTGTTGATGATGATGATGATGATGATGATGATGATGATGGTGGTGGTGGTGATTATACCAGCGATGGCGATGACGTTGTTATTGATGACGAATTTGAAGATTATGGTCATGATGCTTATGATGATGACGACGACGTCGGAAACAACAGCGATGAAGATTATGTACTTACTGGTGATGTCAATGCTTGTATATCGGAAGAGTCGCCGATGCTGCTCTTGTTGGTGCCATTCTTCTTCTTCTTCTTCTTCTTCTTCTTCTTCTTCTTCTTCTTCTTCTTCTTCTTCTTCTTCTTCTTCTTCTTCTTCTACTACTACTACTACTACTACTACTACTACTACTACTGATATAGCCAGAACGACGTTAACTATGGCGACAACGAAGATGATTTTGATTTATAACATGTTATGGAAGAAAAGGCAAATTGAAGCGAAATAAGATGGAGAGGGAGAGCAAGACTCCGAGAGCTTAAAAGAAAGAGAGGGTATGAGGGCAGGAGCCAAACGAGAAAAGAAAGGGAGAGGGTTTTTGCGCGTGTATGCGTTTCACTCGGTCAAGTGTGTATGTATTTGCTGTATGAAAGAGGATGTAAGTTATTGTTGAAGAAGAATAATACGCGAAAGCTAAAGCAAGTATTGTAAAGAGAGAATAAATAGCTGAAAAAAAAATTTAAATAGACAGAGAGAGATTGAAGGAATGAGAACTCATGACCTCATGCGCACGACGTTATGTTATCGACGATAACAGCCATATTTTACAAGGCTTCCTCCGTCAAGCGAGAATATGGACTTAACCCCTCTTCACACGTCACTGATTTGTTTTCTTATTGTTAGCAGTTTTATTTTTCTGTTTTACAACATTAAAGAGTAGAGAAATACAAGGGGAATAACAAAGGAGAATATAACAAAAACAAACATACAGTACAGAGAAAAAATGGTGGGTGAAGAGAAAATTTAAATACAAGCGAAAGACAAATAACGTGAACAAAACCCCGAATAAATAAGTTCCAAACAAAATGAATGAACAAATAAATAAATAAATGAAAGCTGGCAATGAGAAAAACCATGGTATATTCAGCAATATTGCTGAGAGAGAATTATTTGTGATGAGCGTTGCGCTTTCATAAAGTACATCTTACATGTGTAATGTACGTGTATGTAGAGATTACATGTAATATGTAATAGAAGTTTTGCAACTTACCATATTACATGTTCGAAATCGAGGAGTGCTTTTAATTACCCTCAGTAATAGTTTCTAGAGGAGCTTTCCAGTACTCATTCTCAAGAAGAACAAGCCGAGGGCAATGCATAAATAGGTTGGATGAAAAAAAACTGCCCCCCGCCTATTTTACAGTAATTTCCAGTGCAAATATTCTGAGATCGAAAATGAAGGATGTTTAAACCGCATTAAATTAACTCAACTTAACGCAGACCCCGGCGACTCCAAAGGTTTCTACGAAGACCTCAGAGCTGCGTATGGGGCCTTCGTATCTGGTCCACTGTGCATACTGAAGGACGCTTTTCACAGATAAGGCCTCCATCATGAACTAGTTGGAGCAATTTCAAACACTCTTGAATGAAAATTCGGTCCAAGGCTCAACAGTGATTTAGTATCCTTAAGCAACTTTTGAATTCAGAGCTGAACTAATTTCCCTCCTTTACAGAGACAACCGAAATCATAGAAACACTGAGAAGTGGAAAGGTAGCAGGATGGACTGAATCCAGCCCAAGACATAGAAGGTTGGTGGCGCAGCGTTGCACTCCACGTGATATTCGTCTGCAGATGGAAGAAAGAAAATTTATCACAAAATTTCAGCGATGTTCTCCAGTACCGTACTGATATCATCATTTTTAACCAATGACGCCTGCAGGCTCACACCAAAATACTGGAACAACACATGCATGAGCCACTTTTCGTGGACGTTGTTGCCCTTGCTGACGCACAGACAGTCCCGCAACGCATCATCTCTTGCTTTACCGAAGCTACTTGGCTCATTGGACTAGAAGTCAGTTTAAAGAACCACTCCTCCTCCACCAACTTGCATCAGAGCAAAAAATACATCACTTCACATCACCATCGGGGAGTCTGAACTAAAGACACTCAACCAGTTCACTTACGTAGGCTGCATCACCACGTCGGGTACCCAAATCGACAAAGTGGTTGACAAGAAACCAGCCAAGGCAAACAGTGCCCTAAGTAAACTGCACGAATGAGCTTGGAACAATAGCTATCTAAAGAGTGATCAGGGTATACAAAGCCATCATTCTGACCACACCTTTATGCAACTGACATCGTGGATCATCTATCAGCACTTCCTACGATTCCTTGAACGATTCCATCAGCGCTGCCATCACATCATCCTCAGCATCCACTGGAGTGTCATTAACGTCGAGTTCATAGAGTAGGCAATGGTCAACGGCATCGAGGTAATTCTGCTGACGTCAGAGCTACACTGAGCAGGCTCAGGATGGAGGATCGCCATCCTCCTAAGGTCATGAGGTTTGGCGAAGGTTTCACTAGTCATTGTGATATAGGAGCACTGAAGATGCCTTAAAGAAATATTTCAGCACTTGCTACATGCATTAGCATCAGTAAAGCCTGAAGTCTAAGTCCTCCGGGAAACGGTCCCCTTCGAAGATACTCGCAAGACCATCGTTACAAACTAAAGACGAAAAAAAAAAAAAAAAGAGCAAGGTCACATTCTGAGTTTGATGAAGATGAAACAAAAGCCTAACCAGTTTCTGGACTCGAATCGATCGAGTGTTTTCTTTTCCCATCTCTCGCAACAACACGATATTGTCTAAAAATAGCAAAAACACATCTTGTGTGTGGAACTATAAAACTAAGATCAAGATTTCATATTCTGGCTGTTTCCCATAAATGTTAGTTTTTCACTGCATTGGGTAATTTACGCCTTTCCGTTTGCTGGCAAAACATGTACTTATGTGTGTGTGAGAGTATTTAACTTTTACAAGGAATATCTGTGAAATTTTGCTTCTTAACTTTTCAGTAAGTCTTAACTACGAAGTCACGGTTACCCGCAAAAGTTTAATTAAAAAGTAAAAAGTAATTTTTAACCCATGAGTTTAATAATTGGATACAAATTTTCGCACAGGGACAGCAATTTCTGGGAAGTGGATAAGTCGATTATATCGATCCTAGTGCTCAACCGGTACTTATTTTATCAGCTCAGAAAGAATGACAAGAAGAGCTGACCTCGACAGAATTTGAACTCAGATTGTGAAACCGGACGAAATGCCGCTAAGCATCTTGCTCTGGGGTGGGGCTAACTATTCTGCCAGCTCGCTATCTTGGGTTTTAATATTTAATTGATTTTATG
>NC_068981.1:27699017-27701931 GCF_001194135.2 Octopus bimaculoides
TATATATATATGTAAGTATGTATGTATGTATACATATACATACATACATACATACACACACATATATACATATTTATATGCATATGCCTATATATATATGTACATACGCACATATAAATATATTTATACCTACCTACCTACATGCATACATACATACATACATTCATACATACATACATACTTATATACAAGCACAGATACGCATACATAAATATATACGCGTGTGCATGTTTGCTTATGCGCGTTTGTGTCGTTGTGTGCTGTCACAGCAACCCCTGTTCATTTGTGTCTTTCTTTCAGCTAGTTCCCAAGTGGTTAATGCTTTTGTTTTCTTGTTGATTTACTCATTTTTCTTTTCCTATTTTAGTCTCCTATCGTTTAAAAAAAAGTTCCAATAATCAGCCTTTGTCCACACTCATCCATTGCCATTCTACACCCACCCATTCACTTAACTAATGCTGCTGGCAAACCTGCAACCATTTTTGATCTCTTTATGCTCCTCTCAATGACGTTTCGGATGGCCCTCCCTCTCCCATCAACTCCGCTTCTTTAAGTACAACAATTACAACAACACAAAAGTGCCAACATAAAATAAAAAATGTACCAATAAAAACAATTACCAGGACGCCAAAATCCTTATTCTAATGCAATAGTTTTAAAGTTAACTGAAAATGTTGCCCTCAAGCATCGGAGACTCAGTTTCTTAAAGCAGACATTCGCAAAAGCGCCTCCATTGAACACCGAAAGATCGCATTTAAGATTTAATGAATGAAGAATACAACGCCAAAACACAACAGTGCGACTACAAATTTAATTTACCTGTAGTGTTCTCCAATCATTTTGACGCATAACTGATCATTTAGGAGAGAACAGGGCGCTAGTTTCAGAAATGTTTCGTTGTTGATATTTTTATTGTAACCACCGCCAACACAATCCCCACCAACACCAACACCAACACCAACACAATCACAACCATACCACCGCCACCACTACCACCAACACCACCTACAACAACAACAACAATATTAACAACATTACGAACATACCACCACCACTATCATGACGACGACAATCACAACGGGGTCGACCTCGACGACAACGATCACCACTACCACCACCACCACCAACAACAACAACAACAACAAAGACAATAACAGGAATAATAGCCATCATCATCGTCATTCTATTCGCCGCTGCTCCTTCTGGTGTTGTTTTTGTTCTCGTTCTTCTAGTCAGCAGCATTTATTTTCTTTTGTACGTTTTCTTTTCCTTGGCACCAGCATAAACATATAAAAATATAGTACAAAATTATGCATCAAGCCCACTCACACATACACATTTCTATAGATATAGTACATCTACGCATATCTACACATCATATGCTTATGTGTATGTGTGTGTGCGTGTTTGGGTGTGAGTGTGTGTATGTGTATACGTATGTATTTATACACAGATATATATGTGCATCTCTCCCTCTCTCACTGTATATATCTATCTATCTCTCTATCTATCTATCTGTGTTATCTATCTATCTATCTATCTATCTATCTATCTATCTATCTATCTGTGCTATCTATCTATCTATATATATATATATATATATATATATATACTCTTTTTTTTACTCTTTTACTCGTTTCAGCCATGCGGTTGTGGTCAGGCTGGCGCACCACCATGGTATTTCTGACTTCCTCAGTCTGGGTGTTTCACATCACCACTCCTGTATGTGCCTTTTTCCCAGCTGTTGGTTCATCCAGTATTGTGGAGAGGAGAATGTCTAATTCCTTTTTGAAAACATCTACTTCCACATTATGCAAATTTCTTACTTTTTGTGGCAGGGCATTGAAAAGCTGTGGGCCTTTGAACCCTAGACTTTTGCAATATCTGGTCCTGAATTTAGACGGAGTGGACGGCATTTGTATGACACTCAATGCCAAAGCTAGGTACTAGCCCTTCTAGGGTTTTCCATATGTATATTATTGCGTATCTATCACGCCTTCACTCCAAGGAGTAGAGCTGTAATTTTCTCAGCCTATCCATATAGCTTATCCACTGCACTGTTTCAATCATCTTAGTGTAGTGGCGTTGAACTGCTTCAAGTTCCGCTGTTAGTTTGGCAGTATGTGGTGACTAAAACAGGGAACAGTAGTCCAGGCGGCTGAGAACAACGGTTCTCCACAGGGTAAACATAATTTCTTAGTCTCTTGCCTTGAAGAACCTCAGTATCCATCCTGCCAGTTGTCTGCACTTTGTTGCCATCTTGCTTATGTTCATATGAAATGATGCGTCATTGTACATGTTGATCTCCAAGTCTTTCATTGCCTGTGACTCTGGGGTTGTAGTGCCTTCGGGTCCTGTAAATGTACATTGTACTCTATTTGTACTGAGTTTATAATGCAAGCGACGAAAATATTTTGACAAATTAAATTTAAATGTTGAAGTGAATCTAACGGTTTTTGTGTGTTATTTTAACTGGCTTATAGACACCTTCCACGCTGCAATTGTTTTCGTTCCAGCACACGATCTCAGATCAGGTCACTTGCTATGCAAGTACATCTCCGCAATATATATATATATATATATATATATATATATATATATAATCTTTACTCTTTTTACTCTTTTACTTGTTTCAGTCATTTGACTGTGGCCACGCTGGAGCACCGCCTTAGTCGAGCCAGTCGACCCCAGGACTTGTTCTTTGTAAGCCTAGAACTTATTCTATCGGTTCTTTTCCCGAAACGCTAGGTTACAGGGACGTAAACACACAAGCATCGGTTGTCAAGCGATGTTGGGAGGACAAACGTAGATACATATGCATATATATATATATACAATAGGCTTCTTTCAGTTTCCGTCTGCCAAATCCACTCACAAGGCTTTGGTCGGCCCGTGGCTATAGTAGAAGACACTT
>NC_068981.1:27701941-27705821 GCF_001194135.2 Octopus bimaculoides
GCTTCTTTCAGTTTCCGTCTGCCAAATCCACTCACAAGGCTTTGGTCGGCCCGTGGCTATAGTAGAAGACACTTGCCCAAGGTACCATTCAGTGCGACTGAAACCCAGAACCATGTGGTTGGTAAGCAAGCTACTTACCACACAGCCACTACTACGACTATGTATGTATGTATGTATATTTATAACTTTGCATGGTGATACATGAAGCAATTCACCTCACAAAATTACATAATTGCATGGTGAGCATCTTTTTATCACACAGACATTCCATATTGCATCAAAGACATGAATTAAATGGATTTCTTTTATTGATTCCTCATCGAGTTATCATTCATTTTGTTGTTATATTTTTCTGCAAGAATTTAAACCAACAAAAATTTTCAACCTGCAGATACGAGAAGAAAAAAAGAACGATTCTTTCCCTCTATACTTGAATTTTTCTGTGTATTTGAAGGTGGAAAACCACGTCACATGAGATATCTGCCACAAATAAACTAAAACTAGACACGTAAACACGTGTGCATGTGTGTGTGTATGTGTGTGTTCATGTGTGTGTGTTTGTACACATTTGTTTTTTATAAAGAGGAGAAAAAGAAATCAATATACATATAAAACAGAGTATAAATAATTTATAATTACCCTTGATTAAAATAGGATTTACTTCGAGATCTAGAATTTCACGCCAGTCTTGATAATTGCTTTTTCACGAAATTCTAGATCCTTGAGTAACTTCAATAATCTTCGCTAATATATACGTGTGTGTATATTGTGTGTATATGTGTCTACGTGTATATGAATCTAACAAAGAACGCATTAATTCAACTGTTCGACTCATTTATTCATTGAATGTGCTATACCGCTAATTAAAATTTAATTGGTGCTATGCTCTGTACCTATATATAGAAATGAAAAGACTGAATGAATTGAAACAAAAACAATGATTGTTGAATATACCCATAGAAAAAATATGTCTATACTTATGTTACAAAATATATTTCCTGAAGGGTCCTTCATCGCTGTCGATGATGAGCATGTATTCCTTCAATAAATCTATTAATCAATATATCCATATATATGCAGAAATATACATATATATATATATATATATATATATATATATATATATGTATGTATATATATATATATACACACAAACACATAGATGCCTACATTCATACATGCGCGCGCACACACTAACACACACACATACACACACACAAGCATATATATAGTGTGTATGTGAATGTATGGAGTGAAGGAGTGAGGTAAAGACTGTGCAATTATTATTTCATTTCACTGTAATTTTTATGAAATGTTTCTGCATTTTTTTTCTTCAATTTCCATTTCGATAAAAAAAAAAATGTCCTATTGTTCATTAGTTTTTAAAACATGGAAATGCTTAGCATTCGAAAGTTTTATATTGTTCCATCTTTTTTTTTTTTTTCTTACACACCCTCCGTCTGTTTCTGTATGCCTCTAAGCTTGTATATTATGTATCTCTTGCCCAATGAATTATAAGTACATGCATACGCACAAAATATGATCATATGTACATAAGCATATGCATATGTATGTATACTCATTTATCTATTTATATAATACATGCATACATACTTACAAACAAAATCATGCACGTATACATATATACGTGTGTGTGTGATATAGGAGAAGAAGGCGAGATATTCTTATTTCTTATTTCATTAAAAGTGTTCATAAAAGATAGCTGACATAATCCATATTGCACGTTAATTATGGGCCATCTTTTGTAATATCAAATGTTTTAAATAAAGACATGCATAAATACTTACGAATGTTTCTTTAAAATATATTTATACACTTTTTTCACATGATTGCATATAAATCTCGAAACAATGAGAATATCAACGATTTTATCCGCATTATTTTAATCGAATGAGGAAAACATCTATTTGAGCATATTATTTTTATATTTTGTCAGTATTATAGAAAAACATTTTAAAAAGAAATTTTCTAATACGTTTTTATTTTAAATCATAAATATCATCAAACTGCCGAAGAATTATTAACAGCTGGTCATTAGCTTAGTTTTCACGGTGCTAAGATAAAACAGGATAAATATTCTCCGTTATAATTGATGCAGCTGGTTGTCTTTAAGAGTCTAACATCTACGCCGTGCTTATAGCTACATTGTGGAAAGGAGAATAAAATGTGATGGTCAAATAGATTTTAAAATATAAGATTAGAGGCTTAGGAGACGGGACAATGATAGTGTAACCTCATAGCTCATCATCACATTCATTTCACTTCCTTCTTCTGGCAAGCAGTTGTTATAACTTTACTCGATATATATAGCACAAGCTGGCCTTTGTGTCCTTTGTGTACATTTAATGGAATCCACCATGTTACAAGGATTCAGTCTATGTTTCCAGTTTCAAAAATAATTCGGTATCTATATATTCTGCTTCCTACGTCATTAGTGTGTCTATTATGTTTTCTTCTGTTATGGACTCGCCTATTATAATCATAAAAAGCAGACAAATATTTTGTGAGAACTGCCTTTCCTCTACTGACTGCGCCTACAACGAAAAAAAGTGAGTATTAAATACGAGGATAATTTTTAAAGGCGAGACATTTCTGTGTTCGGAGCGAGAGAACTGAAACAAGTATGATTTGTTGATGTATATGTGGTTATAAGCAATGATGAATATAATATCGATTTTACACACTTAGATTTTATTAATTGTAATATTTGAGTAAATCAAGGAAGTTGCGAATAGCAGGATTGGTGAAGAGAAATGGACAAAACTATTCCAATTGTGTTATGTCTATTTAGATCCTAATTTCAAATTCTAGGTAGGTGGCCCTTCCCTTTCATTTATTCAGTTGTAAGTAATAATCAATTTCTAGGGGGCGACAATAGCAAATGTTCACCTTCCAGAATGTTATGATTTGTGCCTATGTTAGAAATCAGTAGATTTATTAAAAATTATGAAAATTTTCGTTCTTATCAAAATATATACGGAGGGTTGTTTTTAAAAATAAATATCTAAATATTTCTCATATAATTCAAACACTTGAATTTAATCGCGCACTAATACATCTAAAAATAAAACTTCCCTAGAGTCCTGCTCAGTACGATAATTACTGTTTCTCTCACAGAAATTAGACATTTTCTTTTCCGGATTTACTTTTGTGTATTGCTGCCAAGTGCTAAAGAGATTCGGGTTCGCAGTTTTAGCTATTTGGCATCAATAGATTAAATACACTGGACATACATAAACATCTAATAATCTTGTGTCGTGTAAATAGTAATTGTAAAATATTACTTTTAAAATAAACCAGCCGTCTTCTGAAAATAAGGGATTATCGTAAATTAATTTTCAATTTTGATGAGCAACAAACAGGATACCATTTCAGTGTCCAAACCATTTCATTTGACATAAACTGGGAAAGTACTGCAATAAAAGAAATTATACAGTGTAGAAAATTCAGAGGGATAACATTGTGCTAAGAAAGGATTTGGAAATTGGTTGATAGGGGTGAAGAAAATAGATGAATAGCCTGAATAGAGTTGAAACTAGTCAGCAGCGAGGAACAGAAGCCAGTGTGGCACATAGATACATAGATAGATACATACATAGATAGATAGATAGATAGATAGATAGATATATAGATAGATAGATAGATAGATAGATAGATATATAGATAGATAGATAGATAGATAGATAGATACACACATACATACATACATAAATAGATAGATAGATAGATAGATAGATAGATAGATAGATAGATAGATAGATAGATACACACATACATACATACATAAATAGATAGATAGATACATTTCTTTTATTAGCCACACAGGGCTCAACGAAGATGGGACAAATACAATGTAGAG
>NC_068981.1:27712054-27712825 GCF_001194135.2 Octopus bimaculoides
ATTCGTTTTAAAGAATATGGCTAGGAACGAGGAAGATATGTTTGAATTTTTGGAAATAAGGCTCTAAATAGAGCTATTTCCGATTTGAAAAATATATGTTCACGAAGTATTTTGTGTTATACACAACTTATACAAAATTTTAAAACAAAATAGGTCTTTTAAGAGGTGAAAGATGCAACTTACATGGGAGCCGATGTGTCTACCGTCCGTCCATGATGATAGATAGATAGATAGATAGATAGATAGATAGATAGATAGATAGATAGATAGATAGATAGATAGATAGATAGATGTAGGCCTCCGAGTTGAGGCTGAGGCCGCGTGGGAAGATGAATGGAGGCATAATGTCGTCATCACTAGTGATCACTCGAAACACCAGGATGTTGACTGGAACTTTGATTTTTATTACTCTCGGTACATGTTCTCAGATTGCACTATCCTCACATCGACACCCAAGCATTCTGAAATGTTCGCATTGGAGCTACTGGCGCAAATGCCAATCAGCACAGTATGTCCTTTTCGAATTTCTGGCAGAGTGATTTGCGTCATAGTGGTGTTTTTCTCACAGACGATGCCCAACTGACCCTACTATACTGTGTAGTCGACACAATCAAAAACGAAGAATGTGTGCGTGTGAAATAAAAAAAATATAAGATGGCGACAATTTATCCATCGCACACTGTATATACATATATACACATATAAACACATACATATACACACATATGCATGTATATGTGTATTTATATATATATATATATACATATATAT
>NC_068981.1:27713147-27715964 GCF_001194135.2 Octopus bimaculoides
CTGCAATTGTGAGAAAAAAAAGTTAAATGATTAGACATCATATGAAAACATATAATTGAAAAATATAAAACGTAGTTGTATCTAATTATGATTTAAGAAATGTATGAAACATATTTCCTGGTTTTAATCTATTCGCAATCTAAATAAATGAAATATGTTCAGTTGAATGAATCTCCCAAATATTGAATAATATGGTTATGTGCAATGCCGAGTATTAAATGCTATAGCGATGACGACGACAACGACGAAGATGATGAGGATGATGATGATGACAACGATGAAAACGATGATGAATTTTCTGAAAAAAAAAAAAACCCTGATGTTTTGTGGATGTTTGATTGTTTCTTATTTTTAATTAATAATTTCAAGGAATTGGTTGTAAAATATCTGTTAAAGAGGATTTAATTTAATTCTGGTTTTCTAACTGCCTTCACGATCATCAACATCATCGTCATAATTGCTTTATGTCTCTCCTCCACTTCCTCTTTCTGTTCCTCCTTCACCTCTTCATCATTATCATCATGAATAGCAGCATTATCATTACAATCATCAACATCATCCTCATCCGTTTCGTCTTAATCTTCTCTATCGTCGCAATCACCGTTGTCCATTCATGTTTGCATACATGTGTGTGTGTGTGTGTGTGTGTGTGTGTATGTACACGTATATGTCTACGCGTTTGTCCGAATAGATATGTATGTATGCGTGTACATATGTTTGCACGTGTCTATGCATGTCTATATGAACATATGATGGTACGTATGTGCATATATGTATGTATATGTATGTGTATGTACGTACTTATGTATGTATGTATGTATGTACGTATGTTTACGTGTGTATATGTATGTGTATGTATGTATGTAAGTACATATGTGTGCGTATTTATGTATGTACGCTTGTATGGATGTTTTAGAAACTATGATTTTTACCAGGGCTGGATTAAGACCCTCAGAACCCTAATCACTTGAAACATTTTGGTGCCCCAAATATATGTAATTTTGAATGTTTGTTGTTGTTGGCACTCCGTCGCATACGACGTCGAGGGTTCCAGTTGATCCGATCAACAGAACAGCCTGCTCCTGAAATTAACGTGCAAGTGGCTGAGCACTCCACAGACACGTGTACCCTTAACGTAGTTCTCAGGGATATTCAGCGTGACACAGTGTGACAAGGCTGACCCTTTGAATTACAGGCACAACAGAAACAGTAAGTAAGAGTGAGAGAAAGTTGTGGTGAAAGAGTAGAGCAGGATTCACCACAATCCCCTGCCGGAGCCTCGTGGAGCTTTAGGTATTTTCGCTCAATAATCACTCACAACGCCCGGTCTGGGAATCGAAACCGCGATCGTATGACCACGAGTCCGCGGCCCTAACCACTGGGCCATTGCGCCTCCAATTTTGAATACAAGCAATTTATAAGCATTAAGGTAAATTTTCAGTTTTCAAAATAAAACAAAACTAACAAGATGGTAATTAATGTTTGTTTTGGTATGCTTCAACATTGTTGTAGTTGATCCTTTTTTTGCCCCTTGTGGTGCATAGGGCCGGTTTCCCGGTTTCCATGGCGTATGTATTCCCCTCCTAGAAGAACGGGACCCCAAGAAACATGAAGAAAGAGTGAGGGAAAGTTGGGACGAAAGAGTACCATAGGGATCGCCAGCACCCCTTGCCAGAGCCTCGTGGTGCTTTAGGTGCTTTCGCTCAATAAACACACACAACGCCCGGTCTGGGAATCGAACCGTGATCCTTCGACCGCGAGTCCGCTGTCCTAACCACTGGGCCATTGCGCCTCCACTTGCTGTCACATTACTTATATTTAAAAAAGATTTTTCTTATTTATTTTAATTGTAAAGTTTTCAATCAGAACCTCACTATGATATCATGAACACTTCGAAAATACATTTCCGATCATATAAACCAATTTTAATATTATTTTAGCAAGTTTAAGTAATTACTTTGTGCCGTAAACCATTTACCATTTCCACGGTGACCCACTTCGCACGATGCTCTAAGCAGCTGGTTATTTTGCTTAATGGTTTATCCTTCGCTGATTATTACACTGGAACAAAAGTTAATATTACCAACGCTACTTTAGCTAGTTTCCATTACTCAAATCCCACTAATGTTGATAATGTAAGAACCAGGCAGTTACTGTAGTTCCGTAGAAGTGACTATATTCCTTCAAATTGAGGTATTTTATCCAATTTGCAAAAAAAGTATTAAAATAGAACACGGAAGAATGTTCCACTTTCTGTTAACATTTTGGCCGGTCATGAAATTATAATTTTTCATTTTCCATGTTGTTCCTTTACATTTTAGTGTAATTTTCTTGATGCGAGGAAAATATGCTTTTTTAATAAACTATTTTGAGACCATATTTTTTGCTTCATTGATTCAAATAATCTCTCTCTATGTCTCTCTCGCTTGCTTTCATTCGAGTTCTTTTTGTTTCTCTCTCCCTCTCTCTCCTTCCCTCACTCATTCACTCTCTCTCTCTCTCTCTGTATATATATAT
The DNA here is from genome assembly GCF_001194135.2 of Octopus bimaculoides. Classification (NCBI taxonomy): domain Eukaryota; kingdom Metazoa; phylum Mollusca; class Cephalopoda; order Octopoda; family Octopodidae; genus Octopus; species Octopus bimaculoides. The sequence goes on from NC_068981.1 coordinate 27,715,665, forward strand.
CCTTCACTGAATCACGTTTGCATACGTGTTTGTGTTCGCGAATACTGTTATATTCGCATAGGGACACTCTCGCATATGTATATACATATAACTGTGTGTGTGGGGGTGCAATAATAGTAATAATAATAATAATAATGATAATAATAATAATGAGAAGAAGAAGAAGAAGAAGAAGAAGAAGAAGAAGAAGAAGAAGAAGAAGAAGAAGAAGAAGAAGAAGAAGAAGAAGAAGATGATGATTTTGAAAATCAGCGTTCCATTGTTCTAGAACAAGGGTGCAACATATATATGTGTGTGTGT
>NC_068981.1:27716024-27718765 GCF_001194135.2 Octopus bimaculoides
AGAGAGAGAGAGAGAGAGAGAGAGAGAGAGAGAGAGAGACAGACAGACAGACAGACAGACAGAAAGAAGCAGTGATAGATACATTTCTTTTATTAGCCACACAGGGCTCAACGAAGATGGGACAAATACAATGTAGAGCTTTTCTTTTTGGGAGGGGCAAGGGGGAAAAAAAGGGGGGTCGATCAAAAGGGATCGTAGGAAAGAAAAAGGGGGGAGTTCGATCAAAAGGGATCGAAAAAAAAAAAGAAGGGCGATCAATAGGGATCGTATGCATATACATATACACTTTTGTGTGTATATTTATAGACATAAAGTGATGTGTATAAAATGTGTAATACATAAATATACAATGCTAGAATTTTGTTAGCTTTGAAATTTTCTCGTCCAGGGACTTCTCTTTTATATGTTACAAACACGAATGGCTCAGATTGATATGAGTTGACGGTCAAAGACCGGTGTTTTATATATATTTGGTTCTTCTGTGACAGACAGTTTCAGTCGTTTTGAGCTAAGTCGGATCTATTCTTCCAATATGGAAATCAGTCACCAAAACACTCTCTGTGCGAAAGCTAGCCAGGATTAAGTTAAAGCGTTAGCATGCTGGACAAAATGCTTAGCGACATCTTTTTCGAGCTTCACATTCTAAGCTCAAATTCCGCTGAGGTCGAAAAAATAAAGCCAATCAAGCACTGGGGATTATATTATCAAGAAGCCCCCCATCCCAAATTTCAGGACTTGTGCCTATACTAGAAAGAATTATCATCAATGTTTTAACTCAAATTTTGTTGGAACTCCTAGAGCCTTGCATAAATAGCGGGCTTACTACCTGCAGCCTGTGGATGCGCAATGGCCCAGTGGTTAGAGCAGTGGACTCGCGGTCATAAAATCGCGGTTTCGTTTCCCAGACCGGGCGTTGTAAGTATTTATTGATCGAAAACATCTAAAGCTTCACGAGGCTCCGGCAAGGGATGGTGGCGAACCCTGCTGTACTCTTTCACCACAACTTTCTCTCACTCTTACTTCCTGTTTCTGTTGTGCCTGTAATTCAAAGGGTCAGCCTTGTTACACTGTGTCAAGCTGAATATTCCCGAGAACTACGTTAAGGGTACACGTGTCTGTGGAGTGCTCAGCCACTTGCACGTTAATTTCACGAGCAGGCTGTTCCGTTGATCGGATCAACTGGAACCCTCGACGTCGCAAGCGACGGAGTGCCATCAACAACCTGCAGTCTACGGCACCATGCCATCAATTCAACTATCACATACCTTACTCATGATTCTGTCCATACCAAGGAGGCAAACATTTTTCAACAACTCTACTAAGAACACTATTACCAGTTTCTTTCTTTACTGATAATATCTTCTGATATTGTGCCCAAGGCACCAACACTTTGTCATTGTCCGCAGTTCAGCTTCTTCATATTTGAGATGATTGTCTATGTCTATCTTGTTCACCTTCCGTCTTAACTATTTGTGGGTCAGTGGGTTACATAATATCAGTTATAGAGTACATGAGGTCGGTTACCACTAGTTCCAGTGCTCGAGCACCTAGTGCCTCTGGATTGGGAAATCCCACAGGATATTACAAGTTTCCGGATACATCTTGTTTGTTCTTTTACTCGTCTCTGTCTTTTGTTTTTCGTTTTACTACCTTTTTTTTTATCTCTGTAGAAATTTGAAACATATATATTTGCACAACGAAGTGTCAGCGCGAAGCAGTGTGTAAGTATAAGCAGAATTAGCTAAATTGAAATATGTTTGTTACATATGTATGTTTGTTACATATGTATGTTTGTCTGCGATTTTGTCATGGACAAGAACAAAGAGCCAATGGGAAATTTTCCGTTAAACCTTGGAAATCTGCCAGAGTCATTGGGCATGTTTCGGCAAGCTGACGGTGAGGAAGTTATACGCGATATTTCTAGTGACACGGACGCTTCAAACATCTAAGAACGTCTCTGGAAGACGACGAGCTATCTGAAAGACCTACTACGAGCGTCACCCCCGGAAATATAGTTTTGTGCATCGAAAACTCGTTCCCCAAAGTCAGACTGTCAATCGAGCGTTTGAGGGGAGGACGTTCGTTTCAAGCAAACGGGACACAAAGAATTGGGTTCTTCACTGAGATATCCCATAGCTTCCGCATCCGCCCTTTTCGCCAGATTTAGCACCTGCGGACATTTTATCCAAGATGAAAATATAGCTCAAAGGTCACTGTATTAACACCGTCATGGAGATCCAGAGCGAATCGCAGACGGTTCTCGACCCGCTTATGGAAAACAAATTCCAAGCCGTATTCTAAAAGTGACAGGAACGCTGGGACCGGTGTATTGCTGCTCAAGTTGACTGTTTCGAAGGAGAGGATGTTAAGACTTAGGTAAATAAGTTATTTATTATTAACCATTACTAGTCCGGGAACCATTTGATATCACATTGTGTATATATGTATATGTGTATGTCTATACATATATATATATATATATATATATATATATAAACAATATATGAGTATATGCATATATATGTACATGTATGTACGTACCTTCATCTACATGTACATATAGATACATATCTGGGTACATGAAGTTGCAAAAAAACATGGACAAAATGATAAACAAGGTACAAAAAACAAGCAGGCCACATAGAGAACATATCCTTCATCAGCTGACACCATTAAAACACTGGCGTTTCGAAGAGTTATATATATATATATATATATATAATTATTTAAAATTATAATAC
>NC_068981.1:27719532-27720562 GCF_001194135.2 Octopus bimaculoides
CATAAATATCGATTATACAAATATATAAATCGCGTAACTTTTCATATACACACCGACACACACACACACACACACACACCGACTTACATACACACACATATGCACAGAAACACACCAACACATTCTTATCAATCTTATTTTCCATTGTCACGTCGGATCTATCTAAATATCTATCTGTCTATATGCATGTATGTATATATGTATGTATGTATGTATGTATGTATGTATGTACGTATGTATATATGCATGTATATGTGTGTGTATGTATATATGCATGCATACGATATGTATGTATGTATGTATGTACGTATGTACGCATGTATATGTGTGTATATGTATGTATGTATGTATGTACGTATGTATGTATGCATGCATACGCATATGCGCATGTCTTTCTTCAGTATTATTTTTGTCACCCCTTTTCGCTCATTCGCTCATTCGTGTATGTGTGCGTATGCGTCTGGTTGTATGAGTGTCTTCAATCCAGAGCATTCTTCTTAGTTGGAACAGTTCATGACGGGCCAAATCCGCCAGCGATAACATCATAATCAGCAGCTTAACTTTAACCTTCAGCATGGAATGCTTACTTGCTCAGAAAACTACTCGCACTCGTCATTAGTAACATGGCCTAAACTGATTATCTCCCCTGCCCACTTCTGCCTCTATACTCTATTCTTATGGACGCCTAAAACCAATCTTACGATATAATTGGATTTTAAATGCACATTTTCTCCATTTTTTTCGGTTCTTGGTCACATTTTTTAAATATTATTGTTGTTGGTTATGATGATGCTGCAGTAGTTGCTTTACATTTCTTCTTTTTATTTGTCCTCTTCTTTGTCGTCTTCTGTTGTTGTTGTTGGTGTTGTTGGTGTTGTTATTATTATTATTATTATTATTATTATTATTATTATTATCATTATTATTATTATTATTACTATTTTATTTTCATCATCATCATTATTAGTAGTAGTAGTAGTTGCAGAATTAAAAGAATAGAAGAAGAAGAAGAAGAAGAAGAAGAAGAAGA
>NC_068981.1:27722864-27731377 GCF_001194135.2 Octopus bimaculoides
GTGGGTTGATCCACTACTCAGGAAGAGACTATTCTAGAGTACTTCTGTCTTATCTTCGAAACGTCTAGATAGAATAGAGACAGCTGATGAAGGGATATTCCAAGTGGCTTTCCGTTTTCCTATGTGTTCGTTCCGTTGTCTGTAGTTTATTGTTCTAACGTCCTGTACCCTGATATGCATGTATATACACATGTAGATGTAAATATGTACATATATGTGTGTATACATGTATATATATTCTTTGTATTATATATATATATATATGTGTGTGTGTGTGTGTGTTTGTATATACTCGTTGATTGGAAAGTGAAGGAAACATTACTGAATAATTACTAAGTAAACCTACTAGTGATTTCATTTTTGTTCGAATGCGAAGCGTAACTCACCGCTACTCCCTGTAAAGAATGTTTTGTTATCACATTTATTAAGGATTATACACTTTTCAAGATTTCAGTATTTTCTTGTTGGGTATTGCAGTTTAGCAAAAGTTGTCATTTACTGATTTCAAGCTCCGAGTAAAAGGTAACGTTGATATATTTTCTGGAGATGTTTACCTTTAACTCGTGCAAACTTCAATGAGCAAAGTCATTCTAGGCGTAGCATTCACGTTTCTATTTTATAAAGTACTATATTAGCCATATATTTTTTGAACATGCAATATCAATGAGATTTGACTATTGTGTCTACCAAATCAAGCAACCGTTTAATATATACATTTGCATCCATGCTGTCTTCATAATTAAAAAAATTGATATGGTTTGTATTCATAAAGCTCTGTATGTCTGACTGAAACCAATATCATATCATTTCACTTATGATTATTGTCACTGACTCAGACGTTGTTGTTGATGGTGGTGGTGGTGATAGGGATGATGATGGTCATCTCCCTCCTCGTCCTCGTCCTCCTCCACATTATCATCATCCTCACCTTTCTCTTCATCATCATAGCCATGTCATTATTCGTAGTATTCCGTCTCTTGCGTACAAGCCATTTCACAATGGTTATTGCTTTTTGCTACTGAATATAACGCTAACAAAGTAGTGATATTTAACTGGAAGATGCAGAGGATAATTCTAGAAGTAAGATAAATAGGTAGATAGTCAGATAGATAGGTAGATAGAGGGAGAGAGAGAGAGAGAGAGAGAGAGAGAGAGAGAGAGAGAGAGAGAGAGAGAGAGAGTAGGAAGGGAAAGAGTTTAGTAATGGTATGATTTATCTCTGGGGTGCATTGTTTGAGGGATAATAGAAGTGACATTATTAGGGCCGGTGGCACAGTAAGTTCAAAGCAACATTATGGGTTTTCGTACATATCGTGTATATAGAGGAAGTAGTGACGCTTATGAAAGTGGAAATGGGTGGTTTCCGAGGATACTTACCAAAGGTGTGTTGCATATAACTCGATTCAAATCAGGCAACAAACATGGATACGTTCTTCGCCGCCGAAGTAATGCTGTAGAATACACGTGGTTGACAAGCAAAGGAACGGTGGATTCTATAGAGATCTTTTCGGCAAGGGTCGATTAGACTCACATCCACACTGAGATACGTTGAGAGCTTGAACTTAATACACAAGGAGTGAGCCATCCCCTTCGTGCGGCGTGAGTGATTTAAATATAGCATGAAATGAATATTCCATCACAAATACAATAACAGCGCTTCGTGCTACACTGATATGATGTATGCTGTGCTTGGAATACAATAGAAAAACTAAAGGTTGAAGAAGAGCCTCGCACAGTGCGCTTGCTTGTACAGTGAGTACATGCAGTGAAAATAAACTGGTGAAAATAATAATAATAATAATAATAATAATAATAATAATAATAATAATGATAATAATAATAATAATAATAATAATAATGATAATAATAATAATGATAATAATAATAATAGTAATAATAATGATAATAATAATAATGATAATAATAACAAGAAGAAGAAGAAGAAGGAGGAGGATGAGGAGAATAGTAATAATAATAATAATAATAATAATAATAATAATGATGATGATTAATAATAATAATAATAATTATAATAATAATGATAATAATAATACTAATAATAATAATAATAATAATAATAATAATAATAATAAGAAGAAGAAGAAGAAGAAGAAGAAGAAGAAGAAGAAGAAGAAGAAGAAGAAGACGAATGAAACAAGACAAACAAGAGCAACAACAAAAGCAACGATGACAAATGATGATGATGATGATGATGATGATGATGATGATGATGTCGACAACGACGACGACGACGATGATTATGACGATGATTAGGATAAGATGAAGGAAATGGGTTTCTTGAGAAGTCAGGGACGAAAAGAAATAAGGAGGAATGGAAGAAGAAGAAGAAGAAGAAGAAGAAGAAGAAGAAGAAGAAGAAGAAGAAGAAGAAGAAGAAGAAGAAGAAGAAGAAGAAGAAGAAGAAGAAGAAGAAGAAGAACGCATCCAGTAGTAGAAGAGGAATAAGAAGATTAAATAGAAGATGGCGAAGACGATATATTGAAGAATTATGAAGCAGATTAGGAGGAAGCTGGTTTAGAATAATGCTTTTGTTGTTGATAGCGGTTATTTCTTTTTCTTATCAGGAACAATGGAATGCGTTACCGACCAGCCCCCTTAGTTCTCTGTTGATTCTGGTTTCTTTGATGCCAACACTGTCGTGACGAATAAATGTGGATGCGAAGACGTTTGGTTATAATGGCCGATCGATGCTGGAATCGGATGTTTGGATGATGAAAAATAAAAGTCGAAATTAAATTGATTTCTATCCAAATGTTGTTTTGTTGTATGTATGTATGTGCGTATATGTGCATCGATACATATATATATACATACATACGCACATAGAAACACACACAAAGACACACACACACACACACATATGTATGTATTATATATATATATATATATATATATATATATATATATATATATATATATATATATATATATATATACTTACATACATACATATACATATCTATACATATATATGTATGTATGTATGTATGTATGTATGTATGTATGCATCTATGTATACCCGTACACACGCACACATATGGGTGGATAGGTGCAGTGGCATTGTGTTCTTCCTTATTTACTGTGTTGTCAGAAATGTATACAAGAAGACGAAAGGTAAGATACAGAAGAAAAATTGTCGTAGAAGACAAAATATTTATTCGAGGAAAATAAATTATTGAGTTAAGCAGATGAGAAGGAAAATAATCTCATAGACAAATAAGTATATAAGGGGGTACAAATATGACATTTCTCTCTCTCTCTCTCTCTCTTTCCCCCTACCCCACCTTGAAGGGTCGCTGTTTCGCGGAACCTTAGTTTAATAACAAATATTTTGGCCTCATTTATAGGGTGATCTTATCCTCCTCCAGTTTCTGCCCTTCTCTTCCTCTCATAGTTATTGCTGTGTATGTACACACAACCAGCTACCAACACTAATTCAAACACACACCAGAATTAACGTAAATTTTGTACCTTTTACGACAATGATTCAGTCGCCGTCCGTATATATTTTCCTACCTGAAGGACATCGCGCACGATCATGTAGTAACATTTAATTTCTTATGAGAAAGCAAATACTTTCATTCAGTTTAGAGTTCCTTCGCTTGGCATCTGGTACTGAGGAAGGAAAAGAAGCTAGAAAAACATTTGCCATTGTGTATATAATGAGGTCCTGTGAACTAATTTTGAAGCTTTTAATAACTTTTATCTAAAGTCAGATCTTTTTCTCTATAGCAAAAGCAAATGGCGATGAAAATTCTTCTTCAGGTTAGCATTTCTGACACTAATTTCAACTGATCTATAGATTTTTTTTATATGTGTGTATGTGTGTGGGTATTCGTATGATATTTTCAGTTAGAAATACTTTGGCAAAGATGTCGTATGTGGGACTTATTACGTTTGAAAAATGCTAAACCGTTGTACTACACTGTAACAATTTTCATATCTTGGCATCTGAAGCAGCTGGACATACGATACTTTGAGCCAAAGAACCGGCTATTGCAAGCAAAATTAAATATTGAAAATAAACACATTTGGCCAAATTTGGACATACGACAGTTTAACATAATAGCAACGATATATGTGTGTGTGTGTGTGTGTGTGTGTGTGTGTGTGTGTGTGTGTGTGTGTGCGTGTGTGTGTGTGCGTGTGTGTGTGTGTGCGTGTGTGTTTGTGTGTATCTTTTATTTATTCATGGTCATTCGATTGGACTTGATCTGGGATTCCGCCTCCAAGTGTTCAGTCGTACACGTACAGGTTTTTCAGTTTGTTTCATACTTCATTGGCTTCTTTTGTCTAAGTGATGGGGACTTAAACAAATGAAGACTTGTATTTATTCGATGTGGGGTTGCAGAAGAATATAATTGTCCATGGGGCCACGCAGGGCTATGCTGTTTTGAGACTGAACCTGAAACTACTTGGTTGTCAATCAAAGTTCTTAACCGCACAGCCAATGCCCGTCCCTTGAGAGTGTGTGGAAGTGAGATAAATGGTTAAACAAATAGAGTGGAAGACAGAGAGTAGAGCATGTGACAATAACCGATGGAGGTATAAAAAGAATAGTGAATGCTTGTACGGGAGAAAGACTGTGTGTAAAAGTGAAAGATAATAAATAAGTGCTGGAGGAAGAGAACGGGAGTATGTCCGAGAGGATGAGTTTATAGTGAGAAGGAGAAAGTGAGTAAATGTAACAGAAAGAGAGAAAGTGAGTAAGAGCGTGGGGATGGAACGGAAAACCAGGCAGTAAAGGCACAAAGAGAGGGAGAGAGAGAAAGAGTATGTGTAAGAGCGAAAGAGAGAGGTGTGAGTTAAATATAATTGGTACGTAAATGTGTGCGTTTGTGTGCGAGTGTATGTGAGTGAATGAGTGCGTGAGAAACAGAGAGAAATATAGAGGGAATAAAAGAATGAATGAGAGAATGAGAAAGAAAAGAGAAATGTGGCAAGAAGAGTAGGTGTCATCGTACAATTGAGCCAAGACTGCTGCCAAGTCCAAACATCTCGTGTGAAACAGGAGAATATCATCCAATTTGTTAGCCAGCGTTGTTACACAGCAGGTGTAGTAATTGGTGTTGTTGTTGTTGGTGGTGGTGATGGTGGTGGTGAGAGTATTCGTGTTTAGTACCATTATTGTTGTTGCTAGTAGCATCGGTTTTGTTAGTGATATTGATATTGATGGTGTTCTTGTTGATGGTGGTGGCGGGAATGGTGAGTTTTCTTAGAATCGGAGGCCAGTGACGTCAGATTTAACGGATTTATTGCCAAAAGACTCTCATTTAAGTTTCAGGAGAAAAACTTTTCGCTATGCAAGTTCGGAAGTAATCAATTATAGAAAGCAATGATGTTTCCAAAGAATAACGAACGACTCTGATATCTAAGCTTACATTATACTCTATTGGTTTCTGGCATGAACACAAGGCATCTGTTTTCAGACAGACGACGGGAAATGTAACTAAGTGACGTTCATGCTTTTCCCAAGACAATGAACAGCAAGTGACTAGTTTATGGAAGGGACATGATCTTTACATTGAATCACTGGCTTTATTTGTTTATTTTTATAATAATAATAATAATTACTATTATTATTATTGTTTTTATTAAGACGGCTAGCTGGCGAATTCTTTTGCGTTCCGAACAAAATGTTTAGCGGCATTTCTCATGGCACTCTACGAACTAAGTTCAAATTTTGCCGACGTCAACTTTGCCTTTCATCGGTTTTCGATAAAATAAGTACCAATTGGACACTTGGGTCGATGTAATCGATTTATCTTTTCCTTCAAAATTCCAGCCCTTGCTGTCTTTGTGCCAAAACTTGGAACCACTATTATTATTTTATACCGTTTTTTTTTTTTTTTTCTGAAGAAGATGAGCAATGACACATTTTGCAGAAACTCTAAAAACATTGAGAGGAAGCAACAAGAGTTATTCTAAACCAGAGAACTGTCCTAAATATTTGCGCTAGAAGAAATTTCTGTAAAGGCGCCCAAGAGATAAATAGTAATGGATCAAATATACAACTGAATTGACAATCAAAATTTGGAGTGTACCGCCTGCCTTCTAAACTGTGCAAGTTTAATTCTCGTTTTATTTATTTTGGTGCAAGTTTAATTCTCGGTTTATTTATTGAACTTAACTGACACATCATTCATTTCTCTAGTTATTGTTATTATTATTCTGGATGTTTATGTTGCTGTGGTTGATATTAAGCTCCAAATGAAGTCTAAAAGAATTGACCTGTGATAAAAGATATTTCAGTCGTGCCCCTTCGTTTTAGGCGTAATAGGACTATATTATTTAATAGTTTCATTTCTTCATTTAAGTCGGTGAAGTGAGATCTGAGGGAACTTTGGCAACTACACCTGATTCGATCTGACACATAGAATTTCTGTGTTTTGCTCGATGAATCGGAGTAGCTCTGGCATGCAAGGACTTTCCTTCATTTCTCGGAAAGCAAGTTTCAAGTGTATGATTCTGAGCCCTAACATATTTTGCGTAAATATTTTCGTTCGAGATAACTGATCAGAAAATGTTTTGGATAAACTATTGTGTATACCATTTCATAAGAACTGCTGAAATATATAAATAGTTTCAGAACAGGAAATATAACTGAGCAGTTATATTTTCTTCTGTGATTATGATGGGATCCACTTATTTCAATCTTAAATTTATCTGTCTATACATGTTTGCATGTATGCATGTATGTATGTATATATGTATGTATGTATGTATGTATAAATGAATGTATTACATATGTATGTATATGTGTATTTATCCTCACTTAAAAGTGGATGCTGCGTTAGAACAAAGAACACTTCGATAGGTACCGGGAGAGAACATCTCACATGGACTTATAGTGCATATAAGCATTCGTGTATGTGCACACATATATGTATGTTTATATGCGTATGCACACACACACACACACACACGCGCACGCACGCACGCACGCACACACACACACACATACACATAGAGACACATGTATATATAAGATCTTATGAATACCGAGCTAATACTTTGCATCCAAATCCAGAGTAATTTTTAAACATAAGCTTCAGTTTAAAAGTGATAATACATGGCGTCAGATTACGCCCATGACAAAAACAAATGCATTTACTTACATGACCGATAGCGAATGTTCACATGTGAACACAAAATGTCATGATTCACTACTTCTGAGAGTAATTAGATTCTCTTCCGCAAACGAAGCACTGGATAAAGAAACCCACAGATTATAACAGACCAAAATTAACAACGGATATTCAAGCAAGATAGTAGACAGATAAATATACATAGAAATTCAGTGCAGCATATACATTTTACAATACACAATTACACATATATTTTTCAAATGCTTACCATGTATAGAACCAACAAATACCATAAAAGCAAACTCAGATTCCGTCACACAAAACAATAAACAATAACAATATATTACAAAAGGAGTAAAATCAAAAGCTTCCTTATCAACCACGTCGCAAATATTAAAGTCGGAAAACAAACACTAGATGACTAATGTCATTCATAAATTGGTCTGTAAATGTAAAAGCTGCGAACTTTTACAATTATGGATGTTACACTGGTCATACAAACACAACATTTACGCATAGCATCACAATGCATTTTCAATAGAGACAAATTGCAATATGTTATTTCACATACCATGAGAGGAAGAAAGTTTGATCAATGCTAACAGATGGTTCATGTATATCATATCAAATTTACCACAGTGATAAACAGTTAATTCTAAAAGCAATACTCATATCGCAATACAAAGTAAACATCTGCAAACAAACAAAATGCACACGCAACAAAGAGGATAAACATGTGACTTATGAATTTTAACTGTAATAGCAGAAATATCTATCTGGAGACGTGGAGCTCCAATGGAATAATTCTAGCGGTAATATCTACTCTACATTGAGCAGCAAAGCAGTCGAAAGATGTCGAAATCATTATATTTTACAGTTGGCAACAGATGATGAGTATATTCTAGAATAGAACATATACATAAAATAATTAGTCTTGGAGAAAAAATATTTTTCTTGCATCTTCGTAAATTTTTCATCATTTCAAGTATATCGTTATAACGAAATAAACAGTTACGATAACGGGAAATTACAGCGTGTAGTTATAACAACAACAACAACAACAACAACAACAACAACAACAACAATAATAATAATAATAATAATAATAATAAGACCAAAGCCTCCCTACCAGAAATTACCAAAAACATAATGAAAAGAAACATAACAAGTAACTGCAGAATATGTGGCGATGGACAAGAAACAATAAATCATATTATCTCTAGCTGCCCAGTCCTGGCTAAGAAGGAATATATTCACAGACACTGCAGAGCTGGGACCTACATACACTGGAAGCTATGCCAACATTATGAAATAACAACAGAAAAAAGATGGCATAGGCACACGCCAAAAAGGTCACAGAAAATGAGAAAGCAACCATACTCTGGGATATGCCAATACACACAG
>NC_068981.1:27732425-27737293 GCF_001194135.2 Octopus bimaculoides
ATATATATATATATATAGAGAGAGAGAGAGAGAGAGAGAGAGAGAGAGAGAGAGAGAAAGAGAGAGAGAAAGAAAGAATGAAAGAAAGAAAGAAAGAGAAAGAGAGACAGACAGAGAGAGAAACGGTGTTTGTGACAGAGATTAATAGAAATTGTAACTGTTGGAAGATGAAGGGAGATAGCTAGTGTTGCCACTATGAGAAACAATGGCAGGAAAGAATTAATGTTGTATATATATACTTATGTGTGCGTGTAGAGTGTCTGTGTGGATACATACAAACACACTCACACGCATAATTATATGTGCACACGTATGCATGTATGCAAACCTGCATGCATACATACATACATACATATATACATACATACTGCTATGTGTGTGTGTTTATAACGTGTATATGCAGGTGAAACATAAAAGATTTAGCGGTCAGGGGTTAGAGCGCCGCAGTGTTATCATTTCACATCGTACGGAAGATAAAGAACAATGCCACCGCATTTTGGAACACAAATAGCATACGTCACTAATTCTTCGGCTCACGTTTCCTTCAACAAAGCCGGTCTTTTCAAGCTAAGAAGAAAGAAAAAGAAAGAAATCAAATAAGAATGAATGGAAAAACCAACGAAGAAATTGGATAAAGACAGTTATCTGATATGGAAGTTAAAGCTAAGGAACTCACTTATATCTATGTACCATATTTACAGAACTCCTTCTTCCCACCAGCTAACTCCGATATGACATTTAAAACTATTACCACTTCTGCTTCCCTCTCTAGCAAAATCGCAATAGCCATTGCCATGTAACAAGCACTGAGAATAACAACCACGATCACCAACATCACCACCACTGCCATCAGCGGCTTTGTTGTCAACAATGATGTAGGAAAATTCTACTTGGAAGTTCGAACTGCAATGCGACAAATATCAGCGAAATCAACCACGAAATATGTATTACGGTATTTAAAAGTGAGTTGCATTTTGGGTAAATAATTAGAGATGCGTCTTGGGTGATTAACGTTGGGTAGATCCTCAGTTGCTAGAGAATGGATTGCAAATATTTTTTTGTTATTTGTACCTGTCGTCTGGAGCCAATTTAAAGCCTTCTCTTTGTTCCTCTCTTTGTTCTTTTCATTGTCCCTCTCTATGTCCTTGTCTGACGCTCTCTGTCTCTGTCTGCCTCTCCCTCACTCTCTCTGTCTCTATCTTTCTCTTTCGACTACATGAAGGGCTTTCAACCAGTTGTTCCACAGTCAATCCCATAAAATCTTTCCGCATCACATCTTTGCACTGGTTAGCAAGTAACAGTTGGACAATATAGAGGGTGTCGACAAAGTCTGGTTACATAGAGATTAACACATACTTTAAGAAATTATTATTTCTTATATTTAATTGTTTATGTTTTGATTTCATTTACTCCATGTATCCAGACTTTGTGGACATCCTGTAGCTTGAGATAAAGACATGGAGCAAGATACTATGTACGGACATGGAATGACACTAGAGTTTCTCGAAAACAGTTGCTTGAAGCTGAAATATGAAGAGCATCGGCATAAAGATTATCTGTACTAACGACTTTGCACTGTCAACAATCACAAACGATACTATTAACTGGAAAACTTAGGAGCCTCTCTGCGATCCATCCGTCTACTAAAAGCAGCAAATGAGTTCTCATTCGAATACGTTGGATAATGTTTCTGGTTTCTTTGCACATGAGAAAAAATGGAATGGGCATAATTGGAATGCCTCTCGTTGGGAAATGCGCTCGTTCAATGCCAACATGAGGCTAAACAATAGTATAGTAAGAGAGTCACTAACACTACTTGTTTCACAATCAGAACTATGCCATTGAAGCCTTTTGTATCATCAACGTGTTGTCATCGTCGTCGTCGTCGTCTCGCTGCCGCCTCCGCCGCCGCCGTCATCGTCTTCACCGCCGCCATATATCAACATATTATCAACAACGTCATTACAACTACGACCACTGCTCGTTCTCACAGCGTTGCTATCAAAACAACAAACTGCTTGGGTGTGTAACAAATAGCCTTGTTAATTTTTGATTGATGGCATAGCTAACGTGCAACGATCTGCTTAAATCTATTTACCGTCACGTAATACAGTATCCTTGAGAAATAGGTGAACATTAAAAAAATATCACTAACAACAAAATATAAAATAATTTCTAACATTATCACAAAGCTACAAAGATGTGAGGATAAAACTGCTGATTAAAGAGACTCCAGTGTACAACCGGTACTTGATTTTATCAACCCTGAAAGGAGGAAAAGTTAAACTGACTTTTGCAGGATTTGACAAAAAAAATATATATATATAATACCTAACATAGGCACAAACCCGAATATTCTGTGGATGAGGAAATTCTGAAGCTGCTTCTTTATTTCATTGACACCAGAGTGAGGAAAGACAAGTTTCAGTTATATGGGATTTTGAAAGGAACACTGAAATAAAATAGAATATATTCTCATAAGTAGTTTTCCTACATGAAGAACTAAACGACCTTGAGAGAGGGTAACTGCATGAGATGGAGAACGGTCACATGTGCTATAGATCACATGACATCGTTTCGAAATTAATCAAATATCTCAAACTGTACTTCATAAGCTATTAGAATTAAAAGGCCTAGAAAGATATATATATATATATATATATGTGTGTGTGTGTGTGTGTGTGTGTGTGTGTGTGTGTGTGTGTGTGTGTGCATATCTGACTGTCTATCTATCTATCAATCTGTCAATCTATCTATCTATCTATCAATATATATATATACTTACATGCATATGTAAATATGTATCTATGTATATGTGTGCGTGTATGTGTGTGTATGTGTGTGTATGTGTGTGTGTGTGTGTGTGTGTGCACGCGCTAGTATATATTTAATTTATATTTATACATATCCATAATGTTCATATGACCCTGTTAAGTGCATGACTTATAAGCAGTGTGTTAGCATTCATGTGTTCTATTACACTCCAAAGTAGATTCGTCTTATTAAAGCAAAATTTCATGATGAGGATTTACTGATTATAATGGTTACAGAGTATGGCGGCATAATCTATAAGGTTTTTCGTTTCAGTTAGTCGTTGAATTTTGAGATGATCAATAAACGTTCCGTTCGACAATCGCCAGCGCCTCTCAATGGTCTCATGACATGAACGTTGGATCACTTCGTGGCAATAACAATAACACCATCGAAAAGATGCCAACTTTTCGATCTCGATTTTTCCATTCTAGCTCATTCGTATTCCTTCTTGGGTCTGAACTGAGCATCTGTGATGAGACAGATGCGCCCAAAACATGCTTGATTATTTCCATTACAGTCCTTGCATTTAAGTTCCACGTTGTGTAGTTCGTTGTATCCGTGAACAAAATAAAGTAAATTCGTCAGAGGATTCTTTGATATCTTAAATGGAGTCGATTTTAAAATGCGCACTGAAGGTGGTGTTGTGACTTCTCTCTGCTAGTGGAAGTGTCACAGCGATGATATGTTCCTTGACAGCATGAGGTACAATGTCAAGTTGTTTCATGATGAGAGCATTGATGGTAAATCCTACCCCATGTAGCTCTCGATCTTCTCTTGTCACCCTTTTGCTAAAAAATTTGCAGCCGTCTCCGATTTCTCTTCTTTGTGATACTGCAGTCCAATACAAGGAAAAGGCATTTTTGAAAGCGCCTACGAAACTGTCTCACAGGTGAGTGGTTGCATTTAGAAGACTCTTGAATCAGTGGTCAAGTCTCTTGACTTCGCTCCCTTGAATAAAACCTAACATTTTTTGGTCCACAGCTGGTAGCCCATATTCGCAGTTTACCGTCTTAAAAACACTTACTGCCCCGTCACACTTTGGTGCGGCCTTTTCCCGGTCAGCATAGACATATACATATATGCATGCAGTCATCTCTCTCTCTCTCTCTCTCTCTCTCTCTCTCTCTCTCTTCATATAAAGATATATATATATATGTATATGCTTTATTTAAAAGCAGCACAAATATTTTTTTAAAAACTGTTACCCAGAGTTTCACGAACCGGAGCATGAAACTCTGAGTGACAATTTTTGTGATATTTCTGCTGCGTTTAAATAAAGAATATTACTCTACCACTGGTATTTGAGTACTATTTTATTCCACCTTGTTTCGCATTTATGTGCTCACTCCAATATATATATAGGGAGAGAGAGAGAGGAGGGAAAGAGAGAGAGGAGGGAAAGAGAGAGAGAGACAGATAGATAGACAGACAGGCAGATAGAGAGAGAGAGAGAGAGATGTAGAGATAGGGATAGATACACAGAAAGATAGACAAATAGTTAGACAGACAGACAGACAGACAGGCAAAAAGGGAGAAAGCCAGACGGACAGACAGACAGGTAGATAGATAGATAAATAGATAGATAGATAGATGTATTTATGTCACACACGAACACAGAAAAAAGTTATACATTCAAAACCCACTCATCTATTCTTCATTAATGAATTAAAATTCCATCTATAAGATTAAAGAAAACTATTTTCATGACATTTATTCCCATGAGACTGAAATTTTTTTTTTCTTTCTCCGTTAAACGCTGTAAATCTCTCGCATTCTCATTCAAAGATTGCAAAAGGCAAACAGAAAAAAAATCGATTATTTGGAACACTCTTAGGCTGAAACCCTGAAACACGCAACCACACACCGACGTATGCTCACACGAACACACACACGCATACACACACACACACACACGCACACACAAACACACAAACACACACACACACACACACACACAAACAAACACATATATTTACACATTCATGAACATAGGAAGACATGTACACACACATACGCACATGTATATTTACATTTATATGAATGTGTATGTGTGT
>NC_068981.1:27738445-27739337 GCF_001194135.2 Octopus bimaculoides
ATATATATATATATATATATATATATATATATATATATATATATATATATATATATTGCGTGTGTGTATGTGTGTGTATTTATATACATATTTGTATATACATACATACATATATATATATATACATATATTTATGTATACGAATATATGTGTATATATGTATGATTGTATGTATGTATTATTGATATCTATATATGTCCATATGCAAAAACTCAAAGCTACGTTGACACAGACAGGCATTATGCACACAATAGAGAAAGATAATATATATATGCATACAGTCTCTTATTCACACACACACACACACACACACACACACACACACACACACAAACACACGCGCACACACACTGTACACGCACTCATAAACTTACACTCATACATGCTTATAAATGTATGCATATATACATGTTTGTATATGAAGCTGTATTTTGTAGTTAGGTGCAATTCAGAATATGCTTAATACCAATCGATGTAACAACATGAAACTGTTTCGCACATGTCGATATCACTGCAGGATTCTAGGAGAGATCACGAGAATTGATGAACATCCTGTGTTCATTTAGATTATTGTGAATGAGGGATTGTTTTGTAGTTCCTTGCGGAAACTTACAGCTTCTCACTATGAAAATCATTTAGTTTTTCACGAATATCCCACTTAAATTTCCGGATACCTCATGCTGTACAGCTTTCCAGAAAACTTTCCAAGAATAGACGCTAACTGCGGGGTAAAACATGATTTCATAAACCTGTATTTGTAAATCCACGTACACATGTATACATGCGTGTCAGTATAGATATATTTGTTTATTTATATTTATTTATGTACATGTACATATATATGCATACATATGTATACATCCATCCATATATATATATATATATATATATA
>NC_068981.1:27739619-27740593 GCF_001194135.2 Octopus bimaculoides
TATATATATGTATATATATGTATATTTATATATACATGTATATACATATACATATATATGCATACATATATATACATATATATGTGTGTGTGTGTATATATATGTACATGCCAATAAGTAAATTTATATTTCTCTTGATTTGATGTTTATATTTAACATTTAAAATAGGTAGTACGTACACACACATCACACACACACATCACACACACTCACTCACACACACACACACACACACATATACATACGCTCATGTATGTACACATACATATATATGTATTTATCTGGATGTATACACATATATATATATAACACTCACATACACAAACAGACATATATTTACGTGTATAGAGACACATACACATACGTGCACACACACTCACACACACATACACGTATACACACATCTCCTTTCTAATTTAGACACAAGTCTTGAAATTTGGGGGAGGGGGATAATCGATTACATCGACCACAGTACGCAAATGGTACTTAATTCATCGACCCCGAATGGATGAATGGCAAAGTCGACCTTGGCAGAATTAGAACTCAGAACGTAAAGACAGACGAAATATTGATAAGCATTTTGCCCGGCGTACCAACGCTTCTGCCAGCTCACCGCTACACACACACACACACACACACACACACACACACATACATACAATTACTTTACATACATAATTCGTTCAATAGTCACATGGATATAAAAAAATATATATGTGCGTCTATTTGTAAGTATACATAATTTTGTATCTATTTTAACTAACCTAAGCGAGACATCCCCTGTGTGGATAGAGTGAAAATACATTTACAGGGATGCATTTAAAATACTTTTAAACCACTCACCTTTTATTTAATTGGCTTTGCGGGAAGGACTGTTCTAACGAACTCGCGTCTTGTCCTTACCTTCGAAACGCGGAGTGGATAAAACAGGGGACAACTGATGAAGGGAATGTTCTTTATGTTGCATTTCTCTG
>NC_068981.1:27741104-27745324 GCF_001194135.2 Octopus bimaculoides
ATATATATATATATATATATATATAATCAATCCAAACAAGAACAAGCAATAAAAAATAACAACGCGAAGACGTCGTACAAGTCCTGTGTCATTGGACGCTCAGGAAGGGAAAGAAAAGAAAAAGAATTTCCCGTTTCGAGCTGAGCTCTTCATCAGAAATATAGAAAAAGTCCAAAGAAGGGAAGACAGAGAAAGAAAATCACCAATGATACACACGCGGTCACATATTGAAATGACCGGAAGGAAATGGGTGAAGAAAAAGTTCTTTCTAAGACAGGAGAGTGCAAGAGAGGATTTGTGTGTATGTGTGGGTATGCAGGTCCGTGTGTGTGTGGCTGTGGCTGTTTATGTATGTGTGTGGTTGGACTTTGTCTCGCTTAATGCCGTAGGAAGAATTTATAGTAAGAATTTTGGTAGGAGTGGCTGTCTGTTGTGTGCCTCCCTTCACATGCCCGTAGGAGAATGGTCAGTAGAAGGTGTTTAAGGCGGTGAGCTGGCAGAAACTTTAGCACGCCGGGCGAAATGCTTTGCGGTATTTCGTCTGCCGTTACGTTCTGAGTTCCAATTCCGCCGAGGTCGACTTTGCCTTTCATCCTTTCGGGGGTCGATAAATTAAGTACCAGTTACGCACTGGGGTCGATGTAATCGACTTAATCCCTTTGTCTGTCCTTGTTTGTCCCCTCTATGTTTAGCCCTTTGTGGGCAATAAAGAAATAAGAAAGGTGTTTAACTGGTAGTTTGAAGTATGTGTGTGTGCGTGTATGTATATGTTGTGTGTGTATGCTTGTGTTTTGTGTGCAGTGTGTGACTGTGTGTATGTGTCTGCATGTATGTGTGTGTACGTGTGTGTATGTGTGTATGCGTGAGGTTGTGTCTGTGGAGTAAATGTACGGTACTCTGAGTATGCGCGCTTGTGTGTGTGTGTATGTGTGTGCGTGTATGTTTTCATGTATGTATAATTGTGTGTGTGTATGTATGAATGTGTGTTGTGTGTATGGAAGGTATATGTGGATTCATTTGCGTGTACGCGTGTGTGTGTGTGTGTGCGTGAGTGAGTGAATGTGTATATATTCGTGTGCGTGTGTATTTTGTGTGTGTGCATGTGTGCGCGTGTGTATGTGTATGTGCGTGTAGTTGTGTGTGAGTGTATGTGTGCGTGTGTGTGTATGCGCGTGTGTATACGTGTATGCGTGGGGTTGTGAGTGTTAGGCATGTGTGCATTGGTGTGCGTGTGTGCGTATGTGTGCGCCTGTGTGTGTCTGCACGTATATATATATATATATGTGTGTGTGTGTGTGTGTGTGTGTGTGTGTGTGTGTGTGTGTGTGTGTGTGTGTGTGTGTGTGTGTGTGTGTGTGTGTGTGTGTGTGTGAGAGAGAGAGAGAATGTATGTGTATATACATACATACATGGTTTCTATAACTTCGGAAAGTTAAAGTATGAACTTTTATGCTTCTTTATTCTTCTTTCTTTCTATTTCCTCATTCTTTTACTCCCTTCCTCTATGTTCCTCATCTTAGTAATATATACCATTCATATTTTCCATATTTTTTTCCCCCAATTAGTTTCTGATGACGGTATATCCCATACTTGGGGATATCTCAGAAACAGCTGTAAGATCTTGAATTTCTCCTTATAATAATATTGTATATGACTTGAGATGTTTGCCTTGCCTTAATGCTTGCTGTCCTGTTTAACAATGATATATCTATATATATACACACACATACATAGATGTGTGTTAGTGTGCTTGAGCATTCTGTATCTGAATATATACAAATATATATATGCATGCACACACATACGCACACAGTCTTATTCCCAAAGTTTGCCCACTTCAGACTATTATGGAACTCACTTGCCTAACTAGGGTATTTCGTGTTTGAAAGCAGGAAGAAATGAATAGAACATAGATTCCGGCGCCAATGGTTGATAGAACGTTTGACATAGGACAAATACAAGACATTTCAGTACATTTCAGTGATTTGTTCAGGAAAAGGAAGGGTCTATGCACACGGTCATCGAAAACACATTTCTTTTAAATAGTTTTTACTTGATGGCAACAGAACAAGTGGATTTCAACTAAACAACAGAATTTGCTGAAAATATTTGTTGTTACGTCGCTGATAATATAACACTAGCATTATAACTCAATGTGTTCTGTGCATATAAAGATTTCGTAATAAGCATTAAAAACTATTCGCATAATGAAAACGCTGTTTGGGACATTTATCGGCGATTGTTCAAGCGTTGATATTTATTCATCAGTCTTGAGCATAGGGTGAATAAATATTCATAGGTAAATTAAGTATTGGGACGCTGTAGTTAGTTGTTGTATGTGTGAGTGTTTGTGTGTGACCGTGTGTGTGTGTGTGTGTGACTGTCTGTGTGTGTGTGTGTGTGTGACTGTCTGTGTGTGTGTGTGTGTGTGTGTGTGTGTGTGTGCCTACATATATAAATATATAAATATTTAAATATTCGACTATATAATATATATATATATATATATATATATGCACACACAGACATTCAGGCGTATATAAATGTGCATGCGCATGTGTATATATATATATATATATAGATAGATAGATAGATATATGTGTGTATGTGTGTGCGTATACAGGGAAATAAATTTACAGAGATGGATAAATACGTATCTATCTATCTATCTGTCTGTATGTATGTCTGTATGTATGTATATGCCTGCGTATTTCGCTAAATATTTTGCACAATATTTCGCTGGTTGTAACATCTTTCACTGAATAACAAACACAGCCAATTTTCTGTAACATAACCTGTGGAAGATTTAGTTTGTTTATCTTCAATTACTATTAATACAAGACATGTGCTCTGCATATATTATATTGTAAACTGTAGAACCATATCTCTTGTATAAAACATTGAGCGTAGTCTGCATGTGTTGTGTGTATTTATATGCGTGTGTTATTGTTAGTGAACCAACATCTGCATGTGTTTGCTTCTGTTAATATTTTAGTGTGTGTAAATGTTATAATGTCCTATTTACTTTATCAAATCTCGGAAGATTACCATTGTTTGAAAAGGGTGCTAAAAAAAAATGAAAGTATAAGACAGGAAAAAAGAAATTTGATTTTAAGCGCGCCTGATAAAACAAATAATATTAATCCATCAACTGCTTCTCGATAAACAACAAATTATTCCACATATTTCGAATATACTTTCAGAAATATATGAAGATATATTTGCAAAATGTTACGTTAGATGCTTTCTTTATATAATATAATATAATGTAATATAATATTATATATATATATATAGTTTTAGGGAAAATAACCAATTTTCAAGAACTCATCGATGAAAATCCACTATATGCATATATATACATACACATATATATACACACATACATGCATGTATATATATATATATATATATATATATATATGTGTGTGTGTGTGTGTGTGTGTGTACATACATATGTGTACATTATGGTCTCTGTATCATATTTTGTATATAGTATATCCCCAACATTACATTTTGTTTTATACGTGTGTCCATAAAATCACGGTTCCTAAAATAAATACTATTTTCTTTTCCGTTGCTTTATCTAAATATCTAATCACAAAATGATGGAGTTATTCTATTGTATTATGGCTTTTTTTTTCTGTGTGTGTATGTTGTCTTTATATTTTATTTTCTATCAAATTTACAAACTACTGTAACAGAACTTCATAATTATAGCTTTGGAGAAAAAGAAGCAAATGCGCTACGAAAATAGACATGTACATAGGTAAACAACAGAAACTTGTATATTAGAATATTCAATTAATCGTCAACTTCTATAATAAAATATACTATTCCTAAATGTTGTCATGCATGCATTAAAAAACATGGAAAATAATAAAAAAAAAGCGAAACTACTGAAATTATTATTCAGGGACATTTTTTTTTTTTATCAATTATTATAATTTTATTGCAGTTATTTTTTCATCTTTGCCGTTTGTCCTTTCCATTCTTATTCCTAATGCCAAATTGTTATGCCATAAAGAGATTTACGCATGTTCGATGTTTCTAGAAAATTGGTCTGTTGCCTATTTCACAGGGAGGAAATATATCATATTTCTGGTGGATTTGGACGCAAGATTAGTTTTCGTGGAAACATCATCCATCATGCTTCTATTACTCTACACGAGAAATATTTAACATTTAACCCAGAGACCTCTATTTATCAGCATATATAT
>NC_068981.1:27746790-27749650 GCF_001194135.2 Octopus bimaculoides
ATATATATATATATATATATATATATATATATATACATACACACACACCAAATATCTATGCGTGTTGATATTTCAATATACATATTTATTCGTGTATATGACTGAAGAGCGCGTCTTGAAACTATGTATGTTGTCCTGTTGTTTGCGTCATTACAGTCAAAACTAATATCATTTCAGTTGGGACGCATAATGTGAAACTCCAAAACATTTGATATTCAAATATCTAATAACTCTGTAATAGATTCAATGTTATTTACGTATTTTCCGTTATTGTTTGTTTGCCGCTCTTTTTCATTTATTCTTTTTTTATATTTTCAATGTCGCTTCCGTTGCGTGTTCAAACACTGTCATGTTCTGATCTTTAGAGTCAGCCTTTAGATAATCATGGCTTAAGTGTTGCTCTACACCTATTATTTGCCGTTTCAATATTTGCTGCACAACCACAACCGTTGATTCTTCTTGCAGAAGAATTTCATTTAATGATACATTTATACTCATTAGCAATTATTTAAATTCTTCGTGCATATGATAAATATTAATATCATATGTTTTTATTTCAGTGTCTTCATATGTATAGTTAAAAAAATCAAAACAACAATATATATGATATACACATCTGATGGGTCACATCACGTAGAAAACCATGTAAAATTTGGTGAAACGATATTTGAAGTGAAAAAGTGTCAAATAATCTAAGTTTATCACATTAATTTCTTTCTGCTGATCGCGTTTTCTTTTACACTGTTCATGTTCGGGACAATTTCCTATATACAGCCAGATAGTTTTATGTATTTATGGAGAAACAATAAAGCTGAATGGCTAAGAATTCTGTTCGTTAGCCACAACGTCTTCAGTTCGATATCAGTGGTTGGCATCTTGGACAATTGTATTTTCCTATTGCTTCAGTTGGGTTCTTTCCTTGGGCGTAGAACACTTTTGGGGCCCATTTCAAAAAAGACCTTCAGCTGTAACACTTTGGCTCAGAAAATAGTATTGGTGATATCAGTAGAGATAATATCAATAATACTGCAGATATCAGTGCAGCTCGTCACAATTTTACTAACGAATTTGATATTCTACAGAACTCGACAGAGAATACGATGCCGAATGGACCCTGGGACTCTAATGCCTCAGACCTGGAATGTACCTTCAGAGTTCCCACAGAACTCTCTCTAAAGGTATGCTGGGTACAAATTACTCACAGAGACATGCTCGAATGCTTATGATATCTAGGTACCAGTAAATTAGATCTCCACAATAAATCCGACTATGTCCCATCACTCAACCAGTAGAAGTTATGATGAATCCTATCAGGCAGCGCTACTCTGTGCATAGGCATCCTTTCTCCAATCCTACACTTTATTTCCCACTTTTACAAGTGGAGACATTCATTACTTAGCGAATAGAAATATTCACTATGTATTAAAATGATCGATGATGGAATACGTCCCAACCGGCCGATTGGGGGTGCACTTGTCGACTATGTATTGAAGAGTGGTTGGAGATTATATTAGTTAACAATCCTGCTTATCTTTATTTATGCTTCTACTTGCAGCGGCATTCACTCGGAGTGGGTTGAGCCGGCTCCGACCAACGAGTCCACCACGTCCCTCACGAATGCTGACAACATCCGATCGTCAGCTGTAGTCGAGGCGGATAGCGCGTATGCCGTAACCTTAGTCGCCATTCGATATTAAGGTGAAGAGTTCATGTTCTGGACATTAGTTATGCATATCCACTTACTTAACACGAATGTTTTGGGGTTACTGCATACAAGAAACATTCTAGCACTACAAGATTGGCAATAACCTTGACTACAATGGCTTTTATTGTTACTCATACAAAAATTAAAGACTATACAATATTCTACATTTGTACACCTTCTGTGATTATATCCTTGCATCGAACCATTTCTGTCATTTTGTCTACTGAGTATATAAATCTTATGCACGCTTGTATAAAATGCATTACAACAGAATATCGGGGACTACCACATTCCTCATGGAATATTATTACACTAAACAAATGATTATATAATGCACCGACCTGTTTAAATTTTGATGATATATATATGTGTGTTCGTGTGTATGTAGGTGCATGTGGGGTATACATGTGTGATATGAGTGTTGTTATGTATGAATGCATTTAAAGTGATCTAATGTACTATGTGATAGTATCTCAAGGCGAAATAGCTCAAATACGTTGGAGTAAAGACTTGTCATAGGAATCTGAAATTGCAATAAGTCACAGTGGCCTGAGATCATATTCTATGAGATGTATGTAAATGTGCCTGCGCGCACGTGTGTGAATATGAACATTTCAACGTATACGCATAACTTAATATTTCAAGTCGCTCTTCGTTTCATGAGCGCTTATATATCTTCATACAGCTATTCTAAATTTCATTTTGTTCATTAACATTATCAATTTAGCACAAATCTTTTCGTCATAATTCAAAGATATTTTACCATAATATTAATTTAACAATCCAGTTTTGAAAGGGAATTTTAACTTCTATTTTAATATGAATATCGGTCATTCGAGTATTGTTTGAAAATTCATCGTATTCGTGTTTCTCGTACTTGTGTTTCGAGTCTTCATACATCAACATTTTAAAATCATGATGCATAAGATATTAACATTTGTTTACGATTCTTTTTTAAATTGCTGATGATGTGTGATACGTCTATATACATTTGTACGTAAATAGATACTTTCACACACACACACACACACACACATACACACACACACACATGAATATATGCATATATATATATATATATATATATATATATGTGTGTGTGTGTGTGTGTGTGTGTGTGTGTGTGTGTGTGTGTGTGTGTGTGTGTGTGTGTGT
>NC_068981.1:27754583-27755309 GCF_001194135.2 Octopus bimaculoides
ATATATAAGACGGGCTTTCACATAGTTCCTGCCAACAAAATTCATTCACAGAATATTTTGTCGACTCTGGGTTATAATAGATAATACTTGCCCAAATAGTTCTGCAGTGGAACTGAACCCCAATCCAAGTGGTTACAAATCAAACCTCTTAAATACTCTGCCACGCCATCGTCAATGCTGGAAAATGAGTGGATGGCTATAAGTGGACAAATTATTTTCTCTGTATTGTTTGATTGGAGCTGCACCATGTCTAAAGAACGTTAGCATTACAGACTGCAATAACACCATACCCGCTAGAAACATAATAATCGCTCTTGCAAGTCTTAACATTACTCCCAGCCTTAAGCAAACACCATAAATTTTTATATCATTTTCTACCAATGCTAGCAAACGTCATCCTACACATATCTTATGTTAGCTATATTTCACTGTATACTTCTCCGATGTAATTCTGATTCTGCCAAGATCTATTTCCCAGAAAATTCCGTCACAATGTCACGTACATATTGCCTAAATTGCAACTGATATATGAAGACACAAGCACATAACTTATCGTAATTTCTTACACGCGTTTCCATACACGGCTGACACATAATCAGGAAGATAAGTAGTTTATTTGTGCATAAGGCCTCATGTATAATGTGTGACTGCGTATATCTGCGTGTGTGAATGTGTGTGTTACCAAAGTATGTATGTATATATATATATATATATATATATATATAT
>NC_068981.1:27757876-27759531 GCF_001194135.2 Octopus bimaculoides
TATATATATATATATATATATATATATATATATATATATATATATATATCGAATATGTCAATTAATGCAAGAGGAGAAATTCTACGCCAATTTAACATATAGAGAAATTATATAATATTTACTACACACTCACCCACCCCCCTACATATACACATGCATATACTTCACAGCCAAAACATGTGTTTTTCTTCTTTATGGTGAGATTGTATTTATGTAACTTTGGTAAACGTTTCAATTCGTATTTGTTTAATTTATATATGCTTAATGTTATAGAAATCACTAACATTTTAATTATTTACGACGCTCAATTTATAATTTACCCTGCTGAGATTAAATAAATTATACTCCTAATTTTGATGCATTCATCTATGATTATCCCCGATTGAATGGTTGCCTGTGTTTGTTTTGGGGCATGAAAATTACGTGCAGTTCCTCGAGTTTCCTCATTACAGTTTATAAAAAAAAATAATTCCAAATGCATTCAGAGAGAGAGAGAGTAGTTCAGTGTATGATAAGGAAGTAAAGAGAAAATGAAGACGGTTAGACGAAATAAAAAGAAACAGATTAGGATGTGTTTTCTGCTTGAAAGAGGAACACATAAACAGAGAATATGTTGTAGAGAGATTTCTATTTTAAACATTTTTATAAATAATGATTGCAGCCTTAAAGGGTGCAACTATTCTGAATATGATAAAATGGTAGTGCTTTGTAAATTTCTGAATAGCTGAGTTAATATACTCAACTTTGGAATTTTAGTTTTAGCCGGTATCGGAAACTGTGTATTTTGAAAGACAGGCAATTGCGGTTTCTTATGATAAATTAACACTGAAAATAACAAACGATTATGGAAATAAATCTTGTTCGCCCATATATAGCTACTTGTACATACTTCAGGTTCTGTGATATGTTTCTACATCGCTTTCACTATCAGCTTCACCTGTATTTTTATAAATTATCGAAGTCATAATGGTATCCGTGGGGCAGCTGATGGTGAAGGTATGTTGGATTGTTGGTATGGCTGTAGAATAGTATTATAACATCCTTTTGTTATATATATATCACAAGGTAAAGTTGTAAGATACCGCACGAGTGGAAATATATATGAAAGAAGGTTTGAAAATGCAATTATAAAGATGTTAATCCACTTGACCGGTTTCACTTTTTTAGTAAAAGATTGTCAAAAGTAAAATGTAAAACTTTGTATAAGCTTGTGTTAAGTATCGGTTGTCACAAAAGTATTGAAGTACATATATACATTCTTTGATAATAATAAGAAAATATTAAAAACAGTTCAAGTATTAAAATACATATATAGAAATACCTATATATATATATATTCTTTGATAATAATAATAATAATAATAATAATAATAATAATAATAATAATAATAATAATAATAATAATAATAATAATAATAATAATAAGGAAAGAATAGCACCGGGCTGAATAACCACATGGATGTGCTACACCGGGCTCCCTATACAAAAACATATCTAATCCAATAACATCGATGGAATTAGCCAAAAGAACCGGTGGAAGATTTGAAGGAAGCGGTCTTTTAACGAAGATAATTTTTTTAAGAATATTTTTTATTCTTAAAAAATGAAATTTCACTGCAATACAAAGCACAGGACCTCCTATGCACGATGTCTCA
>NC_068981.1:27764151-27765472 GCF_001194135.2 Octopus bimaculoides
ATGGGAACTGCCCATATCCTACGTAAAATACTGTCTATGTGATCTCAAATTTTAAAGCAAACATAATTTTCTTATGGTTTCTTAAACATTCACTTGAACAAAACTGTACAAATCCAAATATATGGTACCCTAGGCATAACACCTACATGAACTTCTAACTTGTTGTCTCTTGAGGTCTCTGGGTGAGACTTGGATCCAACTTGTACAAATGCAAAACAAAAGTCAAACATAAAATAATAATAATAATAATAATAATAATAATAATAATAATAATAATAATAATAATAATAATAATAATAATAATATATGTATTTAAATATATATACATATATGAATATATTTACATATACACTTGTAAAGGCTGGCATGAAGTGTGTCATACATATATAATGCAAAAAACTTTTGTCATAGCCTCGAGAACAGTTCATTCCTTCAGGGGGGAATTGAACTCCGTCATATGAATTGTACTTGCTTTCCTAAAATCCCACCTTGTCACATTATGTTACACTCATAATAGATCAGAGATACATTATGGGTACATGTTTCCGTGGATTATTCACCCTACATCACCCTCAAAATCAATGCGTAAGTTGTTCAGTTTATGGAACATCATGGACGCTTATACGTCTTTCTGCTCGGTAGTACCAATCACATGTGGGTATTTGTGTCTCTGTGGATGCGAGTAAACGCGCGAGCGTGTGTGCATGCGTATGTATATGTGTTCGTGTGTGTGTCTGTGTGCGCGTGTGTTTGTGCGTTTGTGTGAGTGTGTGCTTGTACCTATGTGTGTGTTTGTGCGTGTGTGTGTGTGTGTGTGTGTGTGTGTGAGTCTTTGTGTATGTGCGTGCGCGTGCGTGTTCGTGCGGGTTGGTTGTCCTGTCGTTAACAGTTTGCATAACACAGCAACGATTCGCGTTATCGATGTAACAGAACTCAGAGACAAACCGAAGAAAAATATATGCTCTGAAATACAAACGGATTTAACAGCTCTCGTTACAGCTTATCACCTTGCGATAATCTATAGTACGAATTAAGGGTCGGCTACCAGTTATGAATATATGTCATGTGTATATATGTTATATATGCTGATGTGCAGCAGCATATCACATTTAAGAGAATGGCAAAATATCGGTATCTGCTATTTTCGATCACTTCGGGAAAAGTTGTTTAGCCACCTCTGTGACACTCAGTGATTTTTAACACTTGGAATCGTGTCGGGAACTTTCCGGACGCTACCCAACAGCAAATCAGCGTTTAATCTAATAATCTATCTATCTATCTACACACACACACACACACACACACACACACACACACACAC
>NC_068981.1:27766014-27767123 GCF_001194135.2 Octopus bimaculoides
TATATATATAAACATATATATATATATATATATACTTTTAGAACGAGAGGCATACACACATTCTCACACACTGTTACACACGCACACATACACACATATTCTATGTATTCTACATATCGAAAATCAAAAAAAATTCAAAACCAAAGAAAATTTTAAAAAACAATAGAATTAGTGTTGAAGGCGAGAAAATAAAGAAGAAATAAAAAAAAACGTCAAAAAGGTAATGTTTGTTAAAATGCATATAAAAAAGACAAAACAAAGGTGAAACAAAATAACAGAAAAAAAAAAGTAAGCCAACAATCATATAGTGTTTGCAAGGTTAAAGTGAACAAGATTTTTTGTCAGAATCTTACAGCAATTTGACATTTACATCAAACGTAGACGTGCTTTTAGTCACTTACTACGAACACAGCGAAACCTGAATAACAGCGCCAAGCATAGAAAGAAAGTTCCATTTATCACTTGCCGGTTAACACCTGTGTCGGCGTTGTTGTCAAAATGTCTCTGAAGTAAATCATTCTAGTGGACCGCCGATCTGAATCTGTCGAGACCCGAATAGTCACGATTTATGTCGACATTAACTAGTAGAAGTGTGTTGCAAATGTATATATAGGAATATATGCGTGTGCGTGTGTGTGTGTGTGTGTGCCCGTATGTATGCGTGCATATGTGCAGGAGTGCATGTTTGTCGATATGTGTATATGTATGTATATCTGTATGCTTCTATCTGCCTGAATGGAGTGTATGGTGTGTTTTTTCCTGCATATATGACAGCGAAAGTTTACTTGCCGAAAGCAACTATAAGTGTGTGTGTGTGTGTGTGCATGTAAATATGTGTGTGCGTATGTGTGCTTGTGTATGTATGTATGTGTACAAATATATATATATGTACGTATGTAGGTGTCTCTTCTTTTTCTTTCTTTGTTTCTTTCTCTCTCACGTTGCATATACGCAGGCACATATACATATATACTTACACATATACACTTATATATATACATTTATATGTATATGTATATATATTATATACATATATGTATGCAAGAATATATATTATATATATGTGGGTGAATATATATATAGATATATGTATATATATATATATATAT
>NC_068981.1:27767788-27772712 GCF_001194135.2 Octopus bimaculoides
ATATATATATATATATATATATATATATACATATATATATATGTGTGTGTGTGTGTGTGTGTGTGTACGTGTGCGTGTGTGTGTTTGTACCCCACCATCACTTTGTCACCGAGGTTGGTATGTTTATGTCCCAGTAATCTAGCGGTTCGGCAAAAGAGAGCGATAGAAAAAGTACTAGGTTTATAAATAATAGGTCCCGGGGTCGATTTGTTCGATTAAAGCGGTGCTCGAGCATGGCCGCATTCAAATAACTGAAACAATTAAAAGAATAAAGGAGTATATGTGTATATATATGCATGCGAACTTTTGGTTAGTTTAAATATGTCTGTGACATTCTTCAACATATAAAGGCAAATTCACACCAGTTAACCATGGACAAAATATTCTCTCTTATAATAATAATAAAAATGTGTGTAAAATACTATATCTGTCCGTTGCTGCTCGTTGTCAATTTTCAGACACATTTCTAGCTCTTTAACCATCGTATGTGTGTGTGTGCATATACACTTCCTTGTGGTGCTACGTTTGCTTCTTCATTTATGTCTCTGTGTCTTTGTGTGTGAAGTGAAGAGATATTTCAACTTTGACAGCTTCCACATCTATGTAATTCAAGAACTTTACAAATATTCGAGCAGTGCAGTAGTCGGTGAAAAAAACTGCATAGGTAACTAGTTTACACAGCAGTTGGAAGTCGTTAAAATTTGTCACATTACTCACCGTGCATGTGACAACGATATGTTCCCAACCCACACTTCTATTTTCAAGGAAGGAAGACTCTTTTGCGAACTACCTCTTGCTGAAACATCGACTCAATTTGAAGCAGTAAGAAAAAATTCCAGGGAATTACCATCAGATTTGAAAGAGTATCCGACTCGAACAGATTGGAAATTCCTTCGGAAAACAGCAGAATTCTGATCGATAACATCATCTATAACGCAATTAAACAAATGGGTAACTTTAAATACATTTTATCTACTTTGAGCTTGGATGACTAAAAGGAGACAAAAATAAAACGTGATCTGGTTTCATAAGACATAATAAAATTTTGTTTCTTATAGAATAACCGTTGCATCAGTTTTACAAGAAACCCCAGATTGTAACAGTCTGTAGTAACTTCGAATTTTGTATGATGTTGAAAGCTGTTCATAACTGATAAGGAACTTAGAATCCAGGCGTTCGAACTTTAGAATTTCAGAAGGCTCTCACACATCTCATCTTCGTAGAATATTGTGAAGAATAGTTAAAGGTGATAACTAGCATCATCTCAAATAAGTGATAATTTTACCGCTTTTTTTGGCATTGAATTAGATTGCCAAGATCTCTTTCGAAAGTAAGAATAATATAAATAACACTATTTTAAATATTGCCTTGTGTTCTATGCCAGTTATCATGACTCGTAGAATTTTTTCCTCTTTAATTATGAGGGGAAAGATAGTGTCATAAATATTTTTGAGAGACCATAAATATTTTGGGGGAAAATGGAGTAAATTAACCTTAAACTGGAGAAAAAACCCTCTAGTTTACAACAGAATGGTCTCGAGAGAGAGAAGGGTGTATTAAACCAGATGATATATTAAGACTACTACCCCAAATAGGAAGGTCACTTCGACAGACTCCACTTAATACCCGTCTACCAAATTTTATTCATATGGCACAAGTTGCCCAGATGAAATTTGCTCAAAGTACCATCTCCTAATATAATAATGAGTGTAGTGCTTTTATATATTTGTATTTATACATATATATATATATATATATATATATATATATATATATATATATATATATATATATATATATATATATATATGTGTGTGTGTGTGTGTGTATGTGTGTGTGTGCGTGTGTGTGTGTATGCATGTGTGGTGTATGTGTGTGTGTGTGTGTCTGTGTGTGTGTGTGTGTGTCCAGAATCACCTCGGACTCGGAGGAGAGAAAATAGTAATTCAGTGAAGGAGAAGAAGTGAGGGTAATAGCCCTGACTGAGGGGTAGTGATAGAAAATAATAGCAACGAGAGAAAGGAAGGGGCGATAGATGAATAAGGAAAGAAGGGGTGAAAAAAATCAGCGTTTCAACTCTGTGTGCGTATATGTATGTATGTTCGTGTACAAGGGAAGTATGTGAATGTTTCTATGTGTGATTATTATGTACCTTATTTATATATAAAATACTACAATTAGTTGTCACTATTGACAACTAGTGCTGTAGTAAATATGAAGTACAATAATGCCTCACCCATGAAGACCATAAGACAAAATTTCAAGTTCTTTTTTAGTTCTATTTTCAGTGCCATACAAATCCAAGCGACAAATTTTACCGTTATTCCTGCATAATTGTTACAGTCAAGTGTTCCGTCTCCACGTGGCTATAAGCTGCCAGCTATTCTTCAGTATTTTGGCTTAACGGAACACTCACCAGAGATTCTCTAGATATAAACAGATCCTCAATATGGACAAGTTTCATCGTTCATTTTCCATTATATTGAATAGAGAATTCATATATCTGTTTTCCGACAGACATATCATCCTTCAAAAGACTAACACACCAGCAATGAAATTTTTCACCTATTTTCCATGTTTTATTTTCTTTGGTCTTCATGCTTACACGTCATCGTTTCAGATTGCTTCGTATTAACACCATGGTAAGAAAAACCTTGTTAAACAGGTGCAACGAAGCCAGGCCTCCAGGCAACATATTCTTTCACTAGAACATTCTATTACACCTTCTACTGCAATGCCATGATCTACTTCTCTACTATCCCTTTCTCTCTCTCACACACACACTTACCACACCTTTCTCTCTCTCTCTCTCTCTCTCTCTCTCTCGTTCATCTCTCTTCTCTATCTCTTTCGTCTCCTTTCTCTCTCTCTCTCTCTCTCTCTCACTCTCTCTCTCTCTATATCTATCTATCTATCTATTTATCTCTTTATCTCTCTCTCTTTCTCTTTCTCTCCCTCTCTCTTTCTCTATCTGTCTCTCTCTCTCTCCCTCTCTCTCTCTCTCTCTCTCTCTCTCTCTCTCTCTCTCTCTCTCTCTCTCTCTCTCTCTCTCTCTCTCTCTCTCTCTCTCTCTCTCTCTCTCTCTCTCTCTCTCTCTCTCTCGCTATCTATCTATCTATATATATATATCTATCTGTCTGTCTTTCTGCCTGTCTTTCTATATATTTATCTATCTATCTAACTTCTGTTTTCTCTTTCTCTATCATTTTAAATCTCTGTGGCTCTCATCATTGCCTTACACATTCTCATCGACACACTTTATCGTTGCTCTATATTTCCATTACTCATTGCCATAGTCACAAACATTGCTATTCTGCCGTACACGATGAAAGTCCATGGTTAAAAGCAACATTTACCTTTTATCGTGCCCCAATCATTGGCTTGTAGCCGAGTTACAGCACCACTTTCAATGATTTAGTCAAACAAATCGATATCAATGCTTATTTTGCGTTTGGTACTGATGAATATCCTATGCCGAACTGCAAGGACACAGGCACGTAAACAACACAATGCAGTGGCAGTTGACAAATACAAAGACATACATAAAATACAACAGGCTTCATCATAGTTTCCGCCTACCGAATTCCTTCACAGGCCATTGTTCTTCCTTCACAAGCCATTGTTCTTCCTTCACAAGCCATTGTTCTCAATAGCATATACTCTACAAGTTCAGCTATTCTAGAAACAGCTGTAAGAGACTATCCATTTACTAAAAATTATTCTACACTATGTTTAAATTAAAATTTAAATGCTCTAAAATGACACTACGTTTTGCTTTTTCATTCAATTCCTAATATGTATACCCACATAAATGTGTAACCACATGTGTATTTCTCTCTAGGTATATTTGTGGACATTTGCTTGTGTCTATCTACGTGAATGTACGTGTGTATGTGTGGATAGACGAACACAGGCACACAGACACACTCATACAGGCTACCATAACAATACACTTACACACCTTCAGCCATTCATACATATATAAGTATACAAATGATTTTCATCAGAGCCAAGCACTCGTTTATAGTAATTTATATAGTCCGTAAGGCAGCCAAAAAATTTATATATTATGCTGTAAGCTGCATGTATTGTATGGTATACTGCATACCTATGTTTCTCATGAGATAGGGCTTGTGAAAGTTATAAAGTTAATGGACAAATTGACATGTTTTACAAAGATTGTTTTCCTCTTTTTAAAACTTGTCTAACTGAACGATGAATACATAGCTATTGAATGGATGCAAAACCTATTTTGTTTGCTTATATATAAATGAGGGAGTACAATTTTTATTAAAGCACACACAAACATATACATACATAGGCACACAGACAAACACACACGCACATACACACAAACGTTTGTGTGTATGTATATGATGGACACTACCGCCGGTTTCGACGTTTGAGCGTCCGACGGACAACCTATTTAGTTTATTCATCTTAGTTGTTTCAATCGAGTTTGACAAATATTTGCAAACCAATCCATAGCTCATGCGAGGGTATGGATTACGAGACAATGTAGCTGCCATGTTTAACAATGCTTTTGTCCTCCCTCCTAGTTTTCGTAGTCGATGGATAAAAATGGATTCGAAGTTCCCTATCGCATCTTAATACAAATTTCAAGTCTTTCCAGTCCAGAGCCACTTATTCAAAGGTTTCACAAGGTATATTGATTGCTGACAGATTACTCATCATTTTATCTTTCTACCTGAGCCATAGTCAACCAACATTTCTTTGTCCACTATACCGCTGGTGAAGCATGAGGATTTCATACACACATATACATATATTTCTATACGTGTCTCTTATATACATACAGATACACACGCGCGCACACACGCATTATACATACACATAGAAACATATATGCTTTCATATATACTACGTACATATATATATATATATATATAAATATATATATATA
>NC_068981.1:27773293-27780554 GCF_001194135.2 Octopus bimaculoides
GACACGTAAAAGCACCCACTACACTCTCTGAGTGGTTGGCGTTAGGAAGGGCATCCAGCTGTAGAAACTCTGCCAAATCAGACTGGAGCCTGGTGTTGCCATCCGGTTTCACCAGTCCTCAGTCAAATCGTCCAACCCATGCTAGCATGGAAAGCGGACGTTAAACGATGATGATGATGATGATGATATATATATATATATATATATATATATATATATAGTGGTGAACAGGAAGAAGAGATACTTTTTAAATTACGACATTAAACATGAAAGATGACAGCGAGAAAGTGAAACTGAAAGAAATAAACGATAGATTCATAGAATGATCAATAGTGTAAGATTGAGCGAGTGAGATGGCCAAGTTAAACGACGGACGCAAAAACATTCAAGAGAGTCGTTGGATTAACATATTTCCTCGAGAGACATTGTGGATTATTTAACGACGTAGGGAGAATCATGTAGAATAATTCGAAGACATAATTTGCCCGAATTATTCTCTTTGCCGTTCACTTTCCCTTTTACAACTTTTCTCCTCTTTTTTCTTTCTCTCTTTATTTCATTCTTTCTTTTTTCTCTTTATTTATTTTCTCTATTTTGTACACTCTTTATTTCTCCTTCCCTCAGTATTTACGCACACATATACGTATATATGTATATTTGCATGTTTGCGTGTATTTATGTCTGTATATTCAAATATAAGTCGAGAGAAAGAATCGCAAGCGGGCTTGAATCAAGGAATTGTGAGACCTAGTGATTATGAATAAAGGAAAAAAATATTTGTACGCCTCATGTGTATAATGAAATATCATTACTCAACAAATGAACGATTTCATCCTATATTTTTTTTTCTATTCTACTTCTTTATTTTTCACGTTTCTTCAAATCACAAGCAAATAAATAAATAAAAGAAAACCCGCAGCGCCAACAACAAAAAAATAAATATAATAAAAAGCTATATAGCAAAACAAAGAAACGAGTAAATACAAGTCAATAGCGGCGCGCCTTTGCGTCGTTTCATTGTCCATCTACCGTTCCGATGCGTGTAATAATCTCTCATGGCTGTACTTAAGCGAACAAACTGTAAACTGCTCTTGGAATACAAGTACTTCAATTTTACTGCTCTTATAAGCATAGAATGGTCTTTTCTCTGCTGGTCAGCTGCTTTGTCTGTTCCTTTTATCTTCACACACATCCACGTGAGTGTGTATATATATATATATATATATATATATATATATATATATGAGCGCATTCGTGTGTGTGTGTGCTACTTCGGATAATTTTATTTTTGTGTGCATGTGTATGCATGTGTGTGTGTGTGTGTGTGTGTGTGATTGGCTGTAATGACTATGTAAATCCTACTAAATCTGAATGGACCAAAGCAAGACAGAATATATCGAGGTTTTATTGTGCATTGTATTGCTATTGATAAAAATACATGAAAACACGCTGGTCATTTTTGTTTGACCATCTTTTTCTGAAATGATTAGTCATATCTTTCGCTTATCTCTTATTCTCGAGATTTTGAGCTACAAAGCCATACTTACAAAAAAAAATAAAATAATAAATGTAAATATGATCTTTAATAACCTGACATTAATGATACTGGATTTATTATTATTATTTTTATTATTATTATCATTATTATTATTATTGTTATAATTATTATTATTATTTGTGTTAAGGCGACGAGGTGGTAGAATCGTTAGCACACTAGGCAAAATGCTTTCTGGTCTTTTTCCCATCCTTACGTTCTGAGTTCAAATTCCGCCTAGGTTGACTCTGCCTTTAGCCTTTCGAGTCGATAAATTAAGTACCAGTGAAACATTGGGGGTCAATCCAATCGATTAGTCCCTTCACCAAAATTTTCAGGCCTTAGGCCTTTAGTAGAAAGGATTATAATTCGTGTTTTTTTCAAATAACACCGTATTTGACTTCATTTATTTTCACCTTTCCTAGATGGATAAAATAAACTGCAAATATTACTCTTCACCAACATGACTAAGAAATCATTATTGCTGGTGGTTATTTTGCAATAGTTTGGTAATCTTGTTGATGTGTTTGCCGTATTTATGTGAAGTTGTCGTCTGTTGTGCTGTGGTTGCTCCTTGATGTTTGTGGAGAATGAAAATTTCTTTCTACCAGGAGTGAAAATGTCTTTCTAACACTTACGAATTATCAACAGAAGCTTTATTCATCGCACATTGTATTTTCTGTTGATCTCTGGATGAAAAATAAAAAGTGACAATTTATACACACTGAGAGTGACGTAATACTGGGGTTTTTAAGTAAATAGATGAAACATTTCTGTCTGCGCTTAGGCCATCACAACTGGAAAAAAATAATCGCTGTAAATTCATGACAGTAAAATCTGTAGCTTCTATCTGCACGGCTGGTGAATGGAAAATGACAATGGAGTCGTTACAGTAATTCCCTCGACGTTCTGAAGTAACTGCCAAAACAAAAATCCTACTTTTTATGAGGTTCATTAGAAGATTCAAGAAAGTTGAATCACGTGATGGCTGAGCGCTGATTGATCTGTTAATCGGCCCCATCAGGTGAAATGACAGAGATCTCAACGTGACATCTTCACGGTTGTCCAGCGATTCGGTTTCGAGTCTGCTTCAATGCTTTTGGAATATTGTTTTCTTTATCTTTGTTTTTAATTGAAAGTCCCAAGCAAGGCGGAAAACCATTTAGTGTAAGGGATTATAAACGAGGAGAAATTAGGAGGAAAAGAATGGATTTACTTCGGAGTTAAGAGTTCAGGTCATGAGAAGAAAGGATACAATGATAGGAAAGAGAGTTTCAAAGTCTGGCAATTTGAGGTAGAAAGCTACGACCGTAAAAAAGAGATGCTTGTTATTGGAAGTACAACAACATTTGAATGAAACACTGTCAATTTCGAGTCAGGTGAGGTGGCACAAAGTAATCTGGAACAAAGAGATAAAGGTTCATCAGAACATTTCCTGAGACAATAATGATAGAAAAGATTAACGCTATGACAAGAGTAGCAGAGATGAAGCAAGAGTAGGATCAATCGAATTAGGGACACAATTCTGAACCCAGTGGAGGAGATCCAAGTAACAAGATGGTGCACTTGCCCAAATATGACAACAGTATTCCAGAGAAGGACGAATTGTGGACTTGTAAAGATATTTTCCTATTACAAGAACGATATTCTACTGATGTTGTGGTGATATTTTGGAAATGCTATGATGTTATCATGGCGATGCAATAATGCTAAGAATATCGATGATATATTTTTTTTCTTTGGGTGATTTAATAATGTCAAATTTTGTCTCAAGACCAGCAATTTCAGAGTTGGGGTTAAGTCGATTACAATGACCCCAGTGCTCAACTAGTATTTATTTTATCGACACCGAGAGGATGAAAGCTAATGTCGATCTCGGCGGAATTTTAACCCACAACGTAAAGACAGGCGAAATGCAGCTAAGTATTTCGCCCGGCGTGTTAACAATTCTACCAACTTGCTACCTTTACGTATATATACAAACTATATATAAACTTAGGTAAGACGGTGAGCTGGCAGAAACTTTAGCACGTCGGGCGAAATGCTTAGCTGTATTTCGTCTGACGTTACGTTCTGAGTTCAAATTCCGCCGAGGTCGACTTTGCCTTTCATCATTTCGGGTTCGACAATTTAAGTACCAGTTGTGTACTGGGGTCGATCTAATCGACTGGATCTCTCCCCCAAAATTGTGTGCCTTGTGCCTAGAGTAGAAAAGAATATTGTTATATTGGGATACTGCTATGTAGACGCACTAATAGAGCTTTTAGTGTTCTAGAACTATTCAAATATATGTTGTTGCCATTCTATTGAGATGGTGTCAAGTCCCTGTAGTAATAATATAATAATGTGATTTGACTGCAGTCTGTGGCTATGTTGTAATCCTGATGTAAAGAAGCGACGTAGGGCGTTGCTGAAGTAGTGTTTTGATGATATTTTTGATGAATTTTCTGAAGATATTTTAATGACATTTTTGGTGCAATATAGTGATGTTCAGATACTATAGCTATCTTGCATTCCCGTGTTGTTGCTTAATGGCTGTTGTTCCGATATAGTAACGTGTAGATGATATGGTCCTCTCGCAATGAATTGGCAGTGCTGTTATGCTGTTGTTACGAGGAATACCTTGATGATTATATAAGGTAGTTATGCTCCAGTGTAATTTATTTCAGTGTGATTGGATTATAGAGAAGACGTGATCGCCCAAACCTACAAGTTCTAAATTCAATGTATCGACGGCAATTCCTCACCATAAATTAGTTGAGTGAGTCACTGTGGAATTTAACAGTTCTTTGTTTTATAAATACTTATGTTTCGTGAGCTCATTCCAAAGACAGCATCTGAAGTTTGTGTGAGAAAAGTATGATGAGACTTGTCTGTCTTTCTTTGTTTCCATGTCTCATACAACACTGAACACTCTTTTGACTGATTCTAATTGTATAAGATTATAAACTCTTATCTTCTATCATTTTGTAGTAATCGTTGTACAGTTGCAAGTGAAAAACCTACTAGCTTTTTCGCTTGAAGAGCGAAATGCAAAAATAATTTATCATTACTTCAAATACTGCGCATGCTCTGCTTTCTTCACTGAGTCTTGTCTTGTCTTTTACTGATTGCAACCACTGAAAGGTGACCTCGATTCATACTATTTTCCAGCTAATTATTTCATGATTAAACTAGTTAGATTTTAATATTGATTGAAGCAGTTGTTGCTCTAGGACTGATGTTATAAGTCTGTCATTGATAGTGACAATGGAAAGACATTTAGGAACACAAAAGCTTTGTTTATTGATAGACAATATTTCTGCCATATGAGATTTAAACGTTTTGTGTACTGGTCACATCACAAATAAAGTGCATTAGATGCCTTCCGTATAGTCTTAGGTACTCACTGTAACAGCATCAGCAACTACAACTAACCTTATGGAAAAATTAACAATTGACGTGAACTAGGATCTAAGTAGCCAGCAAATCATTTTTTACTGTTTTACATTATATGAATGTATCATTTGCGAGTCCCTAATAAGATGACATGGCCCCAGTATTAATAGATCTGATCTTAGGTCTGAAAGAACAGAGCTGGTGTGAGCGAAACAAATCCTACAAAAGAAACAACTGAAAACTCTTTTATAGTTGCCTGGATTGAATGTACCGTAGCACTATATTCTTTGATGAAGCAATGCTATGCTTCTTCTGAATTAAGCAGCTGTGGTATGTTATTAAGAGGCTGTGGCAATAAGGAGTTGTGGTATTAAGGGACTATTTTATTAATGTTGAGAAATTTGAGGAACACTATATCAAACAGAGAGAAAGATCGAAGTGGACAATATTTTAAACACAGATAGCTTGTTATCGAGAAGTATCGCATTATTTTGCTTTTGACTGGTGTGCCATTTCAATTAGCCTAAATATATAATATAACATGGTTGCTATTTATCAGGCTTTAAAAGAGTCTATTGTTCTTAAAATATCTTGGAGGGCAATTCGTAAATAAGATATTAAAAGGAAGTAAAAACGAAGCAATATTTCTGAAATAATTGTTAATGAGATAAAAGAAAATGTTGCTTTATCACCATGGTGATAATTGTAAGAATAATCATAACCGAGAGGCAGAGATTTTGTGATCACATCAAGAACAACAACATCTACAGTATTTCGAAGGAAAGAAAATAACAGCCAAAAGGGTGAGAGCATCACCATCCATGGTAACAGGAGATAAACTGTCGTTGTTTATTAGTGTCGCAACGAAAATAAATAGAAGAAAATTACAGCCCACTGAGATCGGCAAAATAATGTAAAAACAGCAATAACAGTAGGAACAACAGTAATGATAACAACAAGTAACATAAATAAAATAATAAAGCACACGAGCAACAACATCAACACCAAAGACAAGTATAATTTGAACGATCGCGAGAAAATAACACCAACAAGAATAAACAAATAATACATTCGAAATAACAATTATAACAAGTGAAGGACAACAACAACAACAACAACAGAAAAACAGCAGCAGCAGCAGAGGTAGTAGCATTAAATGAAATTATATGAAATAGTGAAGTAAACGTGATGAACATTAGAAAACACACAAACAGAAAATAAGTCATGCCGACAGTATCTCCAAGACTAACATCTTTATTATCGCAATTTTCCTCATCACGGC
Organism: Octopus bimaculoides; assembly: GCF_001194135.2. Taxonomy (NCBI): domain Eukaryota; kingdom Metazoa; phylum Mollusca; class Cephalopoda; order Octopoda; family Octopodidae; genus Octopus; species Octopus bimaculoides. The sequence goes on from NC_068981.1 coordinate 27,779,488, forward strand.
AATGCTCATCCTAATCCTAATCCTCCACCTCTTCCTCCTCCCTCTCCTCCTCATCATCATCAACACCATGATCGTCGTCGCCGTCGTTGTCATCCTCCTCTTACTCATTACCACCGTACCATCGCCATTGTCAATATTATCCGTCTACGCCATTATCGTCAGCGTAATCATCATCATCATCATCATCGCCGTCGTTGTCGTTTTTGTAGTCGTCATCATAAGCAATATCATCATGAACAATTATCATCATCATCATCATCATTGTCGTCATCATCATAATAAGCAGAAGTAGCAGTAGCAACATTGCCATCGCCGCAATCGTTATTGCCAACGCCGACACCCTAACCCATCACTGACGTTGTTATCTTCATCGTCGATGTGAATCCTCACTTATAAGTTTCATTATGGTCGACTTCGATGTTTTCGTCGTCGCACTTGAGGTTGTTATCGTGATGAAGGCGACAGGAAGTTATAAATAATCAGCAACAACCGCGCCTCTGATTCAAAAACAGCAACACCAACAACAACAACAACAACAACAACAACAACAAGACTAGAATAGAAGAAAGAAGCAAAAAAAAAAGGGGGGAGAAACATGAAAACAATACCCAAAGACAACGTGAACCAAAATAGCAACAGAAAAATATTAACAAAATTACAAGAGAAATAAAAATGGAAATAGACAAATAGTATAAAAATAAATTGCAAAATAAAAAAAAAAATCAAGGTTTAAAAACAAACGTTATGCCCCACGAACAGAAACATCAAAGAAAAAAAGAAAAGTAACAAAGATGAAGAAAAAACAGCAACAAGAACAACGATAAAGACAGCAATGCCAGCGACGAAGACGACGACGATGGTGACATCAACAACGAAAGCTGCACAGGATGAACGTCTGCAAAGAAGAAGAAGAAGAAGAAGAAGAAGAAGAAGAAGAAGAAGAAGAAGAAGAAGAAGAAGAAGAGTGAGAAGGAGAAGAAGAAGAAGAAGAAGAGTGAGAAGGAGAAGAAGAAGAAGAAGAAGAGTGAGAAGAAGAAGAAGAAGAAGAAGAAGAAGAAGAAGAAGAA
>NC_068981.1:27783891-27784476 GCF_001194135.2 Octopus bimaculoides
CCTTTATCTACCTACGTAAGTAACTCTGTGTGTGTGTGTGTGTGTGTGTGTGTGTGTGTGTCTATGTGTGTCTATGTGTCTGTAGGTGTGCGCTTGTGTGGACGTGTGTTAGTGTGTGAGTGTACTACGTGTGTGCGTCTGTTTTTATGTTGGAATAATTGTGTCAATATACTCACACACATGTATGTATATGCATATGTATGCGTATACAAATATGTATATAGAGAATGAATAATCCTCAGATTTGAAACATGATACAAAAAATTTTATTAACATATTAATACCTTCATACTAACACATAGACATAAAATCAAATGTATATAAATATGTATATACCAGCATGCATGCTTATACAAACACACTCCACATATATACACATACATATATATACATATGTGAGTGTGCATGTGAATGTATGTATATGTATAGATATCTAAACATATATATCTCATGCATATATATATGTATATATATATGTATACATGTATATATATAACTACATATATAATATCTATCTATCTATATCTATATATATATATATATATATATGTATATATATATATATATATATATATATATATATAT